>NC_051076.1:33138631-33348631 GCF_004664715.2 Peromyscus leucopus | reverse complement strand
ACAAGCCTTTTAGGGGGAAAAAAAAAGAGAGAAAGTCTTCTTGAGGTTCCCCTGGTGTCTATTTTTAATAACATGAAAGTCTTATTCTTTTTCTTCTTTAAACAGTTTTTATATTCATCTGATATGCAGCAATTGTTATCACATTAAGCTTTACTCCCTATTTATATTTAAAGCATTAAACATAACTATTATTACTTAACTTGTTTCTTCCTATAAAAAAACTCAAGGCAGAAAAATATATTTGGCTTTGTGAGTGAAATCTTGCCTCCCTTAAAGTTTCCCTGCACTACCCTGGAAAGAGTCGGAAGCGAACATGCCTACTCTAGAAGAGTCGAGCGAACATGCCTACTCTAGAAAGAGTCGGAAGCGAACATGCCTACTCTAGAAAGAGTCGGAAGCGACATGCCTACTCTAGAAAGAGTCGGAAGCGGACATGCCTACTCTAGAAAGAGTCGGAAGCGGACATGCCTACTCTAGAAAGAGTTGGAAGCGGACATGCCTACTCTAGAAAGAGTCGAAGCGACATGCTACTCTAGAGGAAGCGAATGCACTCTAGAAAGAGTCGGAAGCGAACATGCCTACTCTAGAAAGAGTCGGAAGCGGACATGCGCACTCTAGAAAGAGTCGGAAGCGGACATGCCTACTCTAGGAAGAGTCGAAAGCGGACATGCCTACTCTAGAAAGAGCTGCTCACACGGGTTTAGGTTTGCAATCTACCCTCCAAGTTTGTTCAGTTAGCCTCAGCCCAGGGAACGCTAATTAAAATGTGTCTACCATTTCCAATTTTAAAATGGCTCTTTTTTCTCCCTCAAGAACTGTTAATCAGAGGCAACTATGGGACCGGACAGACGCAGCAGCCTTGGTAAGACGGTCTTCATTCAAAACAGAGGCACTTTCACAGGCTAAATGCGTTTGCCCTGGAACTGTTAACTTAATAATACCCACTCGAAAAATAAGGTATTCTTGTAAGAACTAGGAATAAATACCTGCTGTGTTCAATTACTTAGAATGCAACACACCAGCATTGTCCCGGGACTGACAGTCATTTTCTCCCCAAGGCTTAACCGTGACTCCAGCCAAGGAGAATAAGGGCACCCCCTCATTCCTCCCAACCATCTTGCAAATGTTTATTCTCAGAATATAATGGGCACTTTGGCTATTCTTTTAAATAAACTGATAGCCACACTGCATCAGGCAAATTTTTTTTCTACTCAAAGAGGGTGGATTATTATTATAGGGAACAATGGATTATTATTTGTGGTCCAAACCTCAAAATAAGCCTTTCTTTGAGACTAGACGCAAACAAAGGACGTGCCTTGCAATTGTGGGCAGGCAGAAAAGCAGCCCTGGGGGAGTTGGGTTCAGAACCAAGGACAAAGCACCAGAGAGACTAGTTAACCAGCTCACTGCAGGGCTATCTCACCACTGTGACTTACTCTGCGGTTTTGACACATTTTCTTCAGATGGTGAGGACTGCAATTCCAGACTCTCAAGTCCATAAACACAGTTTCCCAAGGGTTTTTGTTAAGTGAGAGCATTGCCTTGGAGCCCAGGTGCAAAGGGCTAGCTCTCCCTGACACTGCATGTGGAATTGGGGATAACTAGATAAGGTCACACAGGCCTGAGAGACCCCAGCACTCGGAGCCTGAGGCAGGACAATGATGAGTAGAAGCCAGCCTGGCCTACACAGTGAAAGCCTATTTTAAAAAAAGAAAGCCAGGCAGCAGAATTTAGAGTCAAGAATTTGAGGGAAAAACCTAGTCAGATGCCTAACAGGTTTCCGGCAGTCTCTCTGAGATGGGCCTGGTTTAATTACTTAAGGCCGGTGAGTCAAGCAGGCGGCCTTTCATTGTGAGACACCTTATCACCAGTTAATTTGAACACGGAACCCTTAGAGCCAGACGACAAACTCTAACTCCAGACAGCTCCAGGGTCCAATTTCTACCTTCTTTTTCTCTTGAAGAAACCCAATTCTGACTTACATTACCGCTCCTTCAGTTCTTGCTAAGGAATGCAATGACCTCCCCGTGGCTTAGTCAGCAGTTCATTTCTGAATCTTATCTGACAGAGTTCATCCTTGCTCCTTTAAACTTTACAGTCTGGCTCTGGAAGATGATTCTCCCTGGACTCTCCTACCACCCTGCCTGTGCTGTCCTTCTGTTGTCCCGCCTCAGCGGCCCCCTCATCTTCACAAGTTACAGAGCCCCCAGGATAATCCCTCTGACCCACATGCATTTAGCATTCCTTTTTGTGACTCCACCTCTGGTCAGGGCTGTTAAGTATCTCCTAAAAGTGATGATTCAGAACACACAACTGACATCTGTCACAAATTTGATATGCCCAAATCAAAATCCTAATTCCTGTCCTGACTTTTCATTGTCTTCTCTGGATGTAAATGGTCATTCCAGAGTCCTCCCGGGTTCTTTTCCTCACAAGCTCCACAGCTGTCTACAAGTCTCGTTCTCCACACTTGCAGGCACAGTTTAAATCTCTCCAGAACGCAGTATAACAGTCTTGGTCTAAGCCAGCACTTTCCCTGAGATGACTTCAACGGCCTCCGACCTGGTGCCTTCTCTTCCATCCCTGCCCGCGGAATCAAGTGTTCCACAGAGACATCAGGGTTTGTTAAAAAAAAAAAAAAAAAAACATAGGAAGGATTGCATCACTCTGCTCAAGCCTTCCGGGACTCCCTTCGTGACCCAGAACCAGGCCAGCGCTCACATGGCTTGAGGCATTAGCCCCTAGCTCTCCAACTTCATTCAAACACACGGCAGCAGCATCCACTCTTCTGAAGCCAGGAATGTATCTAAGTAGGGACAGCACTTTGAAGGACAAGCCGAGGAGCATCTCGGAGCCAGGACGAGGAAGACACAGATAAAGTACTGTGTCAAATGCTCTGCACAGCTATCGCAGGAGAAAGCCTCGGGGGAAGAAACTTTACTTAAACCTGCACAGTTTCTACACAGGATAGCAGCTAAAATCCGCCCTTTTTTTTTTTTCTTTTGGTTTTTTGAGACAGGATTTCTCTGTGTAGCTTTGGAACCTTTCCTAGAACTTGCTCTGTAGACCAGGCTGGCCTCGAACTCACAGAGATCCGCCTGCCTCTGCCTCCTGAGTGCTGGGATTAAAGACGTGTGCCACCACCCCCCGGCTTCCCACCTGGCTTTTACCAAGCACACTGCAGCAGCTTCTCTTGCTTAAACCTGCATGTGTTTTCTTTCTTTCTTTCAGCTAAAAGTTCCGTAATTTTTTTTTTTTTTATTCCTGGTACCACTTCTACAATTTACGGGATGATATACCTGGTGTAATGAAAAGGAAAGGCTACAACAGATTAAAGAGCTCTAGAAGATACAACTAATTGACACTACACTGCATTAACAAACAACCGCATGTTTTGCAAACCAGGCTGATCTGATGGTCCTGAGCAAGAGAAGAAGCGTTTCCTGTTTAAGCTGCAGTGACGTTTCTGACCATGGACCATTGTTCCTTCTGCATCTGATTTTTTTTTTTTTTTTTTTTTTTTTTTTTTTACACTTCCTCTAATGTATTTGGGATGATTGTCTCAAAGTAACCTACGGCTTTCCTGACAACTCCCTGCTTTCTTCTGTCGCCACTTTCTCCTGTTTGTCAAACCTTCCGATACCAGATCTACAGCCACCACCACCATACAGACAACCTGAGCATCCTCCAAAACTGCGCTCATTCGTGGATCCATAACTTGATTGCTGTTGTCCATTATAATCTCCAAAGTCAGTATAGTTACCACCACCACCATAGTTACCTCCATCCAAGTTTCCTCCTTCATATCTCCTCCTCCACCACCACAGCCACGGCCTCCTCCACTACTGTAACCATGACCTATGGTGATATTTTATTTGTATTAAAGTGTTATTTGTATGTTAATAAATAAAGTTGCCCGGGGGTCAGAGCTATTAGCAAGCCATAGGAAAGCAGGGCAGTAGTGGCGTATGCTTGTAATCCCAGCACTTGGTAGGCAGAGCTAGGTAAGTCTCTGCGTGTTCAGGGATACAGCCAGTATTGGAGACACCTGCCTTTAATCTCAATACCAATCATAGAAAACCTGGAGGTCTATACAGACAGGTCGTGACCAGGCGGTCATGTGGTTGGGTTTACAACCAATGAGAAGGCAAAACAGAAACACTATAAAAAGACAGACACACAGGAATTAGCTCTGGTTCGGAGAGGTAGGACCACCACAGGAGGAAGGGTAAGGTTTTAGCTCTTAGCTCTGACCTCTTGGCTTTCTTCTTTGCATTGGTTCTGTGTTTCTTATTTAATAAGACGGTTGGTTACATCTACAATGACCACTATCACAGTTGCCACCAAAACCTCCAAATCCATTAGACCCACCGTTACCACTTCCATAACTACCTCTGCCCATTACCACCACCTCCGCCACCATAGCCTCCTCTTCCACCAAGACCAAAATTACCTCTAAAGTTTCCTCCATGGGCCGCATCCACCTCCCCGACTTCTCTGGGATACAGCAGACTGCATCTCTTGTGTCCAATGACACAACGGCCTTTTTCATGTCACAATTACGCCCATTGATAGACCTCTCTGCGACCCAGCAGACTGCATCACTTGTTCAGAAACGGCCCTTTTCACTTCACCATTATGCCCACTGACAGCTGGTATTTCTGAACAACACTTTTATCAACTGTGTCCTGATCATCAGCAGTTACAAAAGCAAATCCTCTCTTTTCCCCACTCTGCCTGGCTTCCAGAACTTGGATGGTTGCAATCTGCCATACTTTTCAAAAGAGCCGCTCAGATTATATTCTTCTTTAATACCAGCAAAATTGTCTTCACTGTTACATGGGCACCAGGCCTTACAGACCCCTCTCTAAAAACGGCCATTCGGTCCCACCACATGCCCATCAACCTTGTATGGTCCAGCACGCATTAGTGCAGCCACCTCTTCAACACAAGAGCAAGTGACGAAACCAAAGCCCCCGGAACGTTTTGTTGAAGGTCTCTCTCATGCCCACACAGCCTGCAAATGTTCCTCATCTCAGAATGGTCTTCTAAGCTATCCTCTGTCCTTTCAAAGCCCAGGCCGCCAATGAACAGCTTCCGCAACTGCTCTGGTTCCTTTGGATCGAGGCCCTCCATTTTGAGAGCAGGCTCGCCTCTTCCAACTTGAATTCAACCTGCAGGTGGTTTCTCTGCAATAACAGCAGCTAGAATCCAACCAGCTTTGACAAGCACGCTGCAACAGTTTCTCTTGTTTAGACCTGCATATGGTTCCGACGCAATGACAGAGTCTAGAATCCAACATGCTTTCAAACAAGCACACTGCAATTCTTTCTGACCTTCCGAAGTGGCCAGGCCTGGCGTCTTGTTGGAAATGCTCACCTGTGTGAGCAAAGAGAGAAACCAGAAGGCAGGTACAAAGGTGCTTTCACTGGTTTCTGAAACAATTAGGAATGGCCGGCTTTGTCCTGCCTGCCCCCCCACCCTTTTAATTATTATAGTGGAAAAACAAGTTATTATGGATTCAGACAGCTTAGCTGCAGAGTCATAAAAGGCAGTTCTCAGGGTCTAATTACAACGTCTACCCATGCAAATGTGAAGGACACCAGGACACTGAAAGGTCTGTGCTAAGTTACATTCCAGCCACCAAAGGCTGGAATCCCACTGTAGAAAAAAAAAATATCAAAAAGATTCTTTTCAGATCTAGAATTTATAATTATGGTATCATGCCAAAAAAAAAGTGGCTATTATCTTAGATGTACATCAACTGATGAATGGGTAATGAATGTGGTACACACATATACACAATAGGATTTTATTCAGCTGTAAAGAACCTCAACTGATGACATGTAAGAAAATAGGTAGAACTGGAAAACATACGAAGTAAGGTAATCCAAGCTCAGAAGGACAAACATCACATATTCTCTCTTATAGGCAGATCCTAGCTTCTAATTTTATGTGTGTGCATTTAGGTAAAGTGTGTAGAGAACCAAAAAGACTCAAAGGGGCCTATGAGAGAGGAAAAAAGATCTTGTAAGTTGGAAGGGGAAGGCTAGCAGAACAGATATGCTATAAAAACAGAAAGTTTAAACCGGACACGAGGGAGAGAGAGAGAGAGAGAGAGAGAGAGAGGAGAGAGGAGAGAGAGGGAGGGAGGGAGGGAGAGAGAGAGAGAGGGAGGGAGGGAGGGGACAGGAGAGGATGATGGGAAAGGTCAACCAAAAATAATGAAGTATAAAAAAAAATCCATGTGGAAATCTGATACTTCTCAAGATAATGAGGAAATAAAATTTGCTGGTTAGAAAGTTCAGTGTGGAGAGTGCTTGCTATTCAAGCCTGATAACCCGAGTTCAGTATCTCGAACCTGCAATAGGAGAGAACTGACTCCTGAAAGCTGTCCTCTGCCCCTCCCCCATGCACGCCATGGCATGTGCACTACCCCACCCCCACTCCCACCCTGTGTGCATGCACACACACATAAATAAGATTAAAAACATAAGAGTAAAAAAGAAATGAGGAAAGGAAGATTGCTGTTGCAATGTGTGTTGGTTAGGCTTTTGTAAACTAGACACAAACTAGAGTTGTCTGGGAGCAAACCTCAGTGGAGGAAATGCCTTCATCCAGTTGGCCTAGAGGCAAGTCTGTGGGCCATTTTCTTGATTAATGATCACTGTGGGAGGGCCCAGCCCACTGTAGGCAGATGGTCCTGGGAGGTCAAAGAGAGAATCGGAACCAGAAAGAACCTGGAGAGCAAGCCAGTAATCAGAGTTCCTCCACCGCTTCTGCTTCAGTTCCTGCCTCGAGTCCCTGCCCTGAGTCCCTGCCCTGGTTCCCTTCATGGTGGACTGCTTTGGTCACACTATTTTTACAGCAATAGGAGAAAAAACAACAACAAGAAGAAACAAAACAAAGACCTTGGACAAAAATGTATTAAACTTTGGATCCCAAAACTCATTAAAAAAAAAAAAAGAGTTTTTTCCTGTTGGAGTCAGAGAAAACTACTGCCTAGAAATAAAACAAAAATGAAATGAATGAATAAAAAAACGAAGTGGTTATCAAATGTTTCCACACTCTGCATTTCTGAGGCTCAAACAAGCTCTAACAGTACTGGCAACCGCACACATTTCCCCCTTGGTTCGACAAGTAGCAGAAATCCTTGCTGAGTTATGCTAGAGCTTAAAGGTCAAGGAAACAAATAAACAAACCCCGAAGAACCCTTCAGCTATTGTGCCCTAGGGAATAGGGCTTCTAAAGCGGAGCACTGACTCACCCAAACTTAGCTTTCAGCAAGGAGGGGACTGATGGTTATAACAGAGATCACAGAGATCGATTCAGGTGAAAGACACCTGGAACACACCTAACAGACAAAACGTCTGAGCGAGGTCACATCTGTAAGAAGCAAATGTTGCTCACACTTGATGTGTTCATACCTTAGAGGGAAAGCCAGAACATTTTAGAAAAGAACAAAAGGGAAATACAGTGTAGGAAACAACCAAGAAACAAAGTTTCCTCTGGCTGGTGTCCTGCGGCTGCTCAGGCTGACTCTGACCTGGCAATCCACCCGGCTGAGTCTACAGGCATGTGCCACACTACCTAGTCTGAAGAAGGTAAATCCAAACACAGTGTGTCCAAGAGGTCATTTCCTGACATGGTCTATTTCAATACTCCGAATTACTAAAGTCATATGAAGTCAGTGAGACTTCCAACGACACATGCCCCAGTGACCTTATGATTCCAAATCAATTCTGACTTATAAAGTTACTGAAAACATACTGGAAAGCCCAGTTGTGAATAAACAAACACTCCCACGGGCCAGGCAGACAGTGATCCTGAAACTGCTATGGGTTGAGGCAATCCTCGTCCATTTACAGTACATGGCTCTGTAAAAACCTCAATCGTTTCAAAAGAGCCTGTTAAGGTTTTCCTTGACATGGAAAGACGGAGTTTGCTTTGCCTTTGATATCTCTCTCTCTCTCTCTCTCTCTCTCTCTCTCTCTCTCTCTCTCTCTCTCTCTCCCTCCCTCCCTCCCTCCCTCCCTCCTTCCCTTCCTAAGTGCAATGCAGTCGTCAGTATGTTTTCTTGTGTGAAGGAGTATAACCAATCCACTGATGTGGAACCTGCTCTCTGTCCTGTCTTTGGTTGATTCTGTTGGTATATGGTGATGGGCTAATATTGTCTCCTAAAACAAGCACTCATGGGACCCTTTAAAAGAAAGGAAGGAAACACAACACTAACCAGATTATTTGGGGCAATGGTCACCCTGGGCTACAGTGGCGGGGTGGGGGTGGGGTGGGGCAGATGAGGGAGGCCCGTGTTGAGGCAGAGTGGTGCCCGGGCACACATTTTAATATCTACCCCCACGGTGTGCTCCTTCTCTGTCTCTTCCTCTTACGCATCTTTTTTTTTTTTTTTTTTTCAGAATAAAAGCTGGGGGAAAGACACCAGTAAGGACAGGAAAGATGTCCTTTGTTGTTTGTTTTGTTTTGTTTGTTTTGTTTTGAGACGGGGTTTCTCTGTGTAGCCCTGGCTGTCCTGGAATTAGCTCTGTAGACCAGGCTGGCCTCAAACTCAAGAGATCGGCCTGCCTCTGCCTCTGGAGTGCTGGGATTAAAGGTGTGTGCATCACACCTGGTGACATCTTTTTTCAGTTCCAGAATGTTCCAATCAAAATATTCAGTAGGCCTACTGTGCCTGCACAATCCGGCTGGATAAAAATGGAGCCACCTTGATCACGCGTGTCTGAAGACGGCGCAGGTAAACAGCTGTGTGGCTGCTGGTGGTGGCCAGAGGCCACTCTGCGGCTCAAGTGGGCTCCTTTCTTCCATGAGTCAGGGGTGCTATTTTGGAGCTCTCTTAGCTGAATGATACAAAGTCAGAGGCAGCTACAAAAATACCCTCCATTCAGTGAGCCCGAAATACCCATCAAGCAAACTTCTCACTTGTCGGGAACACGCTCTGGTACACTTTGTCTGAGATTCTGCTCGGGCCTCGATCTCAGAGTCACTTCCCAGCACTCCCCTGACATCCTGTCCTCCCCTGTCACTTCTCCCGTCACACTCGGCACAAAGGACAGCTGTCTACAGCCATCAGAGAGCTGGGGCTCTGCGATGTTACCTGACAGAGTCCTGGTCCCTTCTCAGTGTGTTCAGGTATTGATTGCACGCCAAGGAAAAATGAAACGAGAGAGCTGATGACAGAAACATCAAACCAGCTCAACCATAAAAGTCCTAATTGCTTCACAATAAATGAATTCAAGACTTAAAACACCATCATGGAAGGCATCTACAGAGATTACCAGGGTAAAGTCTATTGGCTGACCACCTTGGAGGAGGCAGCTACAGGTCTCCTCCAAAGAGAATTCGTCTGTCAAGATCTCAGTTTAAGAGAAGCTTCCACGTGCTTGGAATAAACAGGCAGGATTTCCCAGTCTCTCGGAGTCCGATCCTACCACTCGCATCCATGTCCAGCTGGCCACATCTCTAGCCTTAACTTTCTTTGGACCAACAAAGATTGTTCTGTTGCTGAAATGAGAAATATTCCAAAGGTCCTGAATCAGGCCAGTCACTGTGCTAATCACTTGATGATAAAGCCTGGTATTGCTTCTTTGCCTCTCTGTGTGCAGTTCATCTCTGTCTCCTGTGACTGACTGCCTTTTTTTCAATCGACCATTCATTCTTACAAGCCCATGCTGGAACTGATAGGCCTTGTGGAGACAGACACATCTACAGAGCATCGGGAAGGCCCCATTCCCTGCCCCTGGACTCCCAAGGAGTAACGCGGGGATGTTCCACAATGGGTTTCATTAAAGACCCAAAGTTCAATGCAACCAAACAGGCAACGCAAATGCCACCACTGCCCCCGACCTGCCCTGGAGTGGGTGCATGCAGGATCCTAACATGTCCTTAGTTCTCCGCAAGCAGATGAAAATAAGGTGCTTTGTGTAAATCAGATCATTTTACTTCTGATGGATTACAATGTAACATCCCACATTGAAAGCTCTGAGGGCATTAACCAGTGGAGAGCTTACTATTCAATACTTCATCCTTCCCAAGTGTGGAAATGTGTACTAAAATTTCTCTTTAAACAAAAGATGGCTGTGTCTTTAAATCTGTGTGAACTCTCAAATCTTAGATTTACAGAATGCCAGAAGACATAGGAAACAAATCTAGCCCACACCAGAAAACGTCACTGCAGTGACTGGAGAAGAGACCTTGCTCACGGTCAGCGGCAATAAGGGCATTCCTCAAATACATGAATGAATGAATGAATGAATGAATATTAGTGATACTCACTTAAACTACTGAAAAACTCTGGAACTACTTACTGTATATGCTCTCATAATGGGGGGGGGGGTCCTGCCACCTGGCACACTAGAAGTAAACAGTATTGCCAACACTAGAGAAGTGGTTCTCAACCTGTGGGGTCACAGGGGCCACCTAAGACCATCAGAAAACACAGATATTTACATTATGATTCATTACAGTAGTAAAATGACAGTTATGAAGTAGCAATGAAAATAATTTTACGGACTGGAGTCACCACAACATGAGGGACTGTATTAAAGGGTCACAGCATTAGGAAGGTTGCGAACCACTGAGCCAGAGTCTTGGTGAGGTGACAGTGATGTCCCAGAACACGTTTAACAGCCTTCTCCAATGCACCACTCTGGTGGAGGATGTCAACACAGGAGACTATGCAGATGGGAGGGGAGGGAAGGGGAGGGGAGGGGCATGGGGGTGAAATAGCTGCAGCTTCCGCTTAATTGTCCTGTGCAACCCAGACAGCTCTAAAAAACCAAAGTTCACTTAAAAACACTTGGCGCCGGAGACAGAGCCAGTGGTTAAGAGTGTTTGTTAACTCTTCCAGAGCCCCTGAATTTGGTTCCAAGTATTGAAGATAGGCAGCTCATAACCTCCTGTGACTCCAGCTCCAGGGCATCTAATGCCTTCTCCTGGCTTCCTCGGGCATCTACACACATGTGGTTATAAACACATAGACAGACACAAAAGTTTTGTCTTTTAAAGCCAGGCATGCCAGGTGTGATGGCACAGGCCACGATCCCAGCACTTGGGAGACAGAGACAACGTGATGCGTTCAAGACCATCCCCATCTACTCAGCCAGTTCAAGGCCAAGCATGGGCTAGGAAAAGAATGCAAACAAAATACTCAGGCATGGGTCTCACCCTCAGACATTCTGACTTAATTGTTAGGAATACCCAGGCATTCAAAGCTTGAAATGCCCTTGAGACTCTAAGACCACTCACTCTCTGGCATACCAAAGAGGAAGTCAGGACTTCACTGGGGATGCCATTCCATAGTAAGACCAGGCCTGTGCAGATGTGCTCAGCTTTGCTGGCGTTTGACTAAGTTCAGACATAGGAAGGTTCACTGGTAAAGGAAATATTATGAACCTGAAATTTTCAAAAGACTACGGTAATGCTCTATTGTCTTCTTAAAAATACTTTTTAAAATGTGCACACAACGAAAAATAGTAATAAAATCTGAGTTAACATGATCTCCAAAGTCCCCACATTATACCTATTTATAACTGCTAAAAGTGTGCAAGCTGTCATGATCTTAATGGTTAGAAATGTACTTTAGGAAGAAATGAAACACGAAGCAGCATTTATTCTATAGCACAGTGGCCAGAATATCTACAGATTCTATTGAGGGCTTGAACCACTACTGCTCAGCTAGGTTTTGAGAAATTAAAGTTTACTACCTGCGTGTGAAACCAAAGTCTGTGGCCACAGCAGCCAGAAGTGGGGCAAACAGCATCCCGAACACACAGGAAAGCGAGCTAACTAGTGGGTAGAAACACTTCATCTCCTTTAGAGCCGGGAGCTGTGTCTATTAACTGTTATCCTTGGGCAGGTTCTCAATTCAATTTGATTTGAATGCAATTTTGTCCAGGCCAGTTTCTTACTTAAAACTCAATTTAAAAGTGCCATCTCGGCTTCACAAAACCCACAGCCCTCAACATGACACCCCGGGCTTTTCAAAACCGGGCCTCTCCCTCCTTTCCACCCTTGAGATGCCATGGAAGTGGTCTGCTCCTACTTCCCTCCACTCACCCACAGCAACATTCACGCCTTGGCACCCATGGCGCTCATCATTGTCAGGGCAGCCTCTGTGAAAGCCTAGCCTTTCAAGGCTCCATCAGACAAGCCTGGTAAAGATGTCTCTGACTTGCTCAGTTCTACCCTGCGACTCAGTATCTCTCATATGGTATCCCATGGCTGCAATCCACTGACGCTTCCACATCCTGGAGAAAAACAAACCCGCTTTGTAGACACAGATCTGCTTGCCTCTGCCTCCAGAGTGCTGGGATTAAAGTATGTGACACCATACCCAACTAGAGATGTATTTTTATTTATGTGTGTTATCTGTATGTGTGGTATATGTAAGCCACATGTAGACAGATACCTATGGGGGTCAGAAGTCAATACAGGATTTCTTGGGGCTGGAGTTACAGGAGGTTGTAAGTCATCCAATGTGGGTGTTGGGAACCAAACTCAGGTCCTCTGGAAAAGCAGCCCGAGCTCTTAATGGCTGAGCCATCTTCCCAGCTCCCTGGACACACAACTTCTTGACAGTCTTTATGTCCTGGTACCCAGCACACTTCCAAATACATTCAAAGGGAGCGATGGAGCCAGACAAGGCAGTAACCTCGGCACTCAGGATGAAGAAGCACAGAGACTATAAGTTTAAGGCTAGAAGGGGTAACACAGAAAGATCCAGTCTACCCTCGGCTACATATTGAGACTCTTCTAAAACACAAAACAAAATAACCACAATTTCAAATGAGCTGGCATACACTCAGTGGTAGAACACTTGCTTGGCACGCACAGGACCCTAGGTTGAATCCTTCCTAGCACAAAGAAAGCATTCTGAATGAAACAGATATAACCAATCAAAAAACACAGCAGGACAGATGGCAATGGGCGACCTTTTCAGATTCCTCTACGATGAAGTTACGGTTAATAAAACACGTAAGTACTCGTTTTTAACTAAAATAAAGAAGCCAACTGGCCCTTGCTTGAGTTCAAGCACTCTCCGGCTCCCACAAAAATCTGGTGAATGTGTCCAGCATCAGTTCACCACAGCCAGGAAGAGTTCAGGTGCAAATGCTCATGCTTACATGGGAAGCTGAATACAAGAGGAATGGGCACATCTGTGTCCCCCTTCCTGATGTGGCACAGCTTTATTAGAATAAAAACAAACGCCGTCAGTAAAACAGGCTCTTAACAGCTGAGCCGTCTCTACAGCACAAAGGGATTTTTTTTTTTAAGAAAAAAGAACAATACATGCCTAACTTAAATCATTAGTAATCAATTCGAGAGCACTCAGGAGGCAGAGACAACCAAATCTCTGTGAGTTTCAAGGCCAGCCTGATGATCTACACAGTGCACTCCCTACATAGTGAAACCATGTCTCCAATGAAGGGGGCAGAAATGAAACCTATGTACTTATCAAATACCCGCTATATGCTCTTGAAGCTATATTTTCAAATACCACAACCACTTTGATGGGAATCTTACCCAACATTTCCTCGGCTTCAAAATCTTCCTCCTAAGACAGTTCCTTACAAAGCATGGGAAGATGGTTACTTACTATGGAGTAACACAGCACCAGAAAAGGAGAGGCAGGCCAGGGTGCCTGGTGGCCTGAACTGAGAATAGTGTCCGTCACTCCTGTGACATTCCTGCCAAATGCGGAGCCTGCATCACCAGACCTGCTCTACTATTTATATTTAAAGATATTGGTGTGAAGTTTGAAAAGGCTTGGGGTGCTCCAGGCTAAAGGTGACTAGAACCAGGGACTGCTATGGTATAAGGAATGATCTTAAGACAACAGGCAAATTAAAGCCACAAATCAGATAATAACAAGATTTCAATATTCATCTCCTGATTTTGATAATGACACTGATTATATGAGAAAGTGTCCTTAGTCTTAGAGACTGTGCAATGAGGTACTTGGGGGGCAGGAAGAATCCTTTCTGATGCTCAGCAAGGAAGGAGAGGAGAGAGAAAAAAATGTTAACATTTGAGTCAGGCAGTGGTGGCATAGGCCTTTAATCCCAGCACTTGGGAGGCAGAGGCAGGCGGATCTCTGTGAGTTCGAGGCCAGCCTGGTCTACAGAGTGAGCTCCAGGAAAGGTGCAAAGCTACACAGAGAAACCCTGTCTTGAACCAAAAAAAATAAAAAATAAAAATAAAAAAATGTTAACATTTGAACAATCTGGGTGAAGGCAGACAATACTCTTTGCATTCTTTTGCAACTTTTTCTTAAGTCTGAAATTGCAACAAAATAAATATGAAAGAGGAAAATAATACAGTATTTTATTTACTCTAACAGACATTTGAACTTCTATAATTCAGTGATGCCTCTGGGGCCTCGAGCAAGCAGGGTGATGAGCCCCATCTAGACATGCCCAGCTTGGAGACATGACCTTCCCGTGTGCTCTTGATTCCTTACCACTTACATTCAGACTAGGGCAGTTGCCCTGGGTACCAGCCAGCTGCAGCAGGTCTAAGCTACCTCCTAATTACATGTTCCCATGTATTACAGGCTTCAAAGCTGTCTGGCTCGTGTTCACTTTACAGATGAATATACTCTAGGCCAGAAGGATGACTTACTGAAGAAGATATCCAGACCATACCGAACAAAACCAGGATGGGAAGAACTCCATCAAAGAACTCTTTCTGACACCATGCTCACTTTACCAACACATACAATCAACCTGGTCTTTGTGGGAGAGCTAAGTGAGAAGGAACATGACATGAAAATGGGTGACAGGTAAAGGCACTTCCACCCCTGGGACCCACAAGGAGCATGAAGACTCCTGAAGGTTGTGCTCTTGCACACGCACACACACTCCCACACACTAAACTTTTTAAATCTTAGTAACTTGAAGGAATGGACTTTGTCAAGTTAGTTCTAGCTTCCTGTGGGTTTTGTTGTTGACTACTCTCCCGTGGCCAGAGAAGTCAGTGACAGTGAGCAATGAACGTATTTCAGGATTTTCCTCTAAGTTCACCCCTGCTCAACAGAGAAACCCACACCCATGCTGTTTCAGAATCTCTGGACACTTTACCACCTACTGGCTGGCTGTATGGATCAAAGCGTAGCTTATTGCTCTCTGTGAGTTACATACACTGAGACACCACACAGCCTAGGGTGAAAGAACACATATTGTTAATTGTGTGACATAGACACTTTAGGGCACCTCATTTATCCAAGACTTTCCCAGTCACTTTCAGATACTGTATCTTTTGCTTCCTGACTCAATATAAATGTCCAATGGAATGAAACCTTTTTCAATCCCTCAGGGTCATTCTCTCCAAAGATGAGCATTCACCAGGGACCTCTCAAGAAGTGCCCAGAGAACAACCAACCCCGTCAAATCACCAAGTGTGACGCCATGCTTATTTGACCAGTATACAAAATAGTAAACAGTCTCTTACAGAAGAATCATGTTACCAGGAGAGATGGCTCAAGAACCTTTGGGGAAGCTTTCTAAGCCACAATGGCATTAAAAAAATAATTTTCAAAACTGTATGCTCCTGTGAATTCTCAAAGAGAAATGTTTAAGTAAGTTTTGGCTAAGAGGGTACCATAGCATCATGAGAAAGAATAAGGAAGATGTGCGAGTGCGTGCTGTGCGTGTGTGTGTGTGTGTGTGTGTGTGTGTGTGTGTGTGTGTGTGTGTAAGCCAGGTTGATGTAAGGTATCCTCTTTACATCATTTTTGAGACAGGGTCTCTCACCTTACCTGAAGCCTGCCAGACTCAGCTAAGCCAGCTAGCCAGAGCCCAGAGATGCTCCCATTTCTGCTCCCCTTCCCCCTGGGCACTTCAGTACTGACTCTTATGAGGAAGCTGCAGGTCGACCCCAGGTCACTGCACTTGAGTGCCAGGGGCTTGGCTGAGCCATTTCCCTAGCCCAGTAACAAATCAGAAAGTCCTTTAATGCTGGTATAAAATGATCCCCAAGACAGATTATTAAATTTAAAAAAAAGCAAAATGTAACATATCCCATACAAAATTTAACTCAAATAGATCAGGCTTAAAAATAAGAGGTAAAACTATACGCACAATCTTAAAGGAAACACTGGAGTTCATTGTTGCAGCCTTCTATTAGTCAGTGGACTGTTTCATAGACACCAAAAGCAGAAGCAATAAAAGATACAATGAGCAAATTGGGTTTAATAAACATTAAAAACTTGCGTGCCCCTAACAGGAGAAAATATCTGCCCGCTGCACCTGTGGTGCGCTGTAGCTCAGAGAGACCTTAGCTCAAAAGCGCCGGTGGGGATTAAGGGATGGGGGGGGCGGTGGTTAAGAGGGTCAGGGTTCAGGTCCCAGCACCCACATGGAGGCTTACAACTGTCTGTAACTCCAGTTGTAGGAAATCTGATGCCCTCTTCTGGCTTCCTCAAATACTGTACAGGCATGGCACATTTGTGTACATGATGGAAAAATACACACATAAAATAAAAATACATATCTTAAAATTAAATAAACACAACCAAGCTCTAGACAGTGCCCAAGGAATGGTACCCAAGGTTGACCTCTGGCCTATACCTATACATACACACACACACACACACACACACACACACACACACACACACACTCTGGCCTATACCTACACACACACACACACACACACACACACACACACACAGGGTGGGGATGGGGCAGTCCACTTTCCCTACTCTTATGCTATTTCTGGACCTCCTTAGAAAGCTGGCCCTGCTCCAAAGAGTTTTGAACTTTTTCATACCCTCCCAAAGCAATGTGATGTCATCAGCTCCTGAACCAAGTTTTGCAAAGTGAGTTCAAGGCAGCCAGAGAGACATAGCAAGACCCTACTTCACAAAACAAAAGTAAACAAATGCCAAAACATAGATGTATTAGAAATATTGTATAAAATTACCTTCAAGCTACTTATAAATACTGTCTATTAAACAAATAAATTTGCATCACAGACTTGGTCTACCCCCAAGATATCTCAGTATGTATATGTATATGCAAATATTCCAAAATTTAAGAAAAAAAAATGGAAACACGTCTGGTCCTGCATGTTTCAAATGCAGGAGACACAATGTGGAGTGCCCACCTCATGAGGTTATTTTAGGACTAAAATGAATTAATGTTTCCAAAGGGCTGAAAATGGTACCCAGCCATATACTATGACAGATAAGTCAGCAGCTGCAAAAACACTTATGTACATTGCTATTGGACAGTGCTCATGCCCTAAGGAAAGTGTTTATCAAGAGACATAGCAGGGGAGGAGGAGGAGGAATTCGAACATTTGTGACATATGCGTTGAAATGCTATGGTGAAACTCACTACTTTGTACACTAACTTAAAAAGTGAATAAAAGGCATTTAGTTTCTCTTTTCTCTGGAAAATTACCATTATTAGTAATGAGTGTAAAACCTTGGTCCCGCTCACTTCATGTGCATTTCTTATCTGTCCAAATAGTCTCTAAGCGATGACAGGACCTAGGCATCCTCAGTTACCCTGGGGCTTTTGTGAGTTCGGGCCTTGTGTGACACCGCGCCCCACCCCCCAAGTTCAGTGGTTCTCAACATGTGGGTCACCCTTTGTGTGTTGAACGGTCCTTTCATAGGGATTACATATCGATATCCTGCATATCAGATATTTAACATTACGATTCTTAACAGTAGCAAAATCACAGCTATGAAGTAACAACAAAAATAATTTTATGGTTGGGGGTCACCACAGCATGAGAAATTGTACTAAGGGGTCACAGCATTAATTAGAAAGTTGAGAACCAGGCCGGGCGGTGGTGGTGTACACCTTTAATCCCAGCACTCAGGAGGCAGAGGCAGGTGGATCTCAGTGAGTTCGAGGCCAGCTTGGCCTAGAGTGAGTTCCAGGACAGGCACCAAAACTACACAGAGAAACTCTGTCTTCAAAAACAAAAACAAAAACAAAAAAACAAACAAACAAAAGAAGGCTGAGAACCACTGGCCTAGCTACACGCCTGTACAGCCATATTGTGCCACAAACAGGTCACGGTTTGCACGGCAGCCCCCTGCACCCCCTGCAGCGGTCTTGGCCAGCAGCAGTTGAGACTGTCCAGCTCCTCTTCTCAGCATGCTAGCTTGTGGGAGCTCCATTCACCAGGACGGAATTCACGGTTGATCCTCCATGACCAGGAGGCTCTGCTGCTGGAGTGAGCACAGACCAGAGGAAAGGGTTGGAAACAAAGTACCCAAAACTAGAGGCTGAAGAGAAGAATCGGAAGAAAAGGCTAAAGGGGAGTAAAAGACTCGAAATGTAAAGTCAAATTCCCAAACCTCCACATGACAAGATTGAACTATTAAATGGAGTGCAGACACTATGAAGCCAAAGTCAGGTTTCTTAGCAAGCCAAACTCTGCAGCATGTCTGTACTGTAAAGCAGGAAAAGATCTGAAGGGGGGGGGTCGGGGGAGACGGATACAGCAGCCGAGGCAAGGGCAGACACGAGGCAGCGGTAGAGGTCTCCCAGACTTGAGGGACTGCCAGGTGCATACAAGGAAGGGCCAGAAGGACTGGGAAGGAAGAATGTTTGCCAGGAAACGATTCCAACAATGGGCTGTGGATAGCTGGAGAGGGAGAGAAGCAGCCAGGAAGTGACTAATGCACTGAAGGGGGGTGCGGTGTGGGGGGGCAAGACCATGGTTTGATGAGCTCCAGCAACTTGCAGTGTGGGCTTAGAAGCCGGCACTGAGGAGGAGGGTGACATTCTGAAGATGGTATGCTTTCTGCTCAGGGTGACAGCCAGAGACAAAAGAAGGGGAGGGGAGGAGAGAAGGCCAGACTAGGAGGAAACAACAGCCTGAGGGTGTGCAGGACCTCAGAGAAACAGGGACTTCCTGTAGGTGAGGGTCATCCAGGTGAGTGCACGGAGCGAGACTACAAAAGGTTAAGTTGGAGGAAAGGAACAGCAGAAGGGCTCTGACTGGATTCCTCGGGGGCTTGCTGGAGTGTCAGGGAGGCTGACATTTTATAGGGAAGAAGGAACATACTGGGAGCGTTTTCAACGTTTTGTTTAAGGTAAACCATTTCCGTACCTTACAATTTTAGAGAGCTTTAACTATGACTTTAAAATTCAAGTCAAATGTGGTAGCTCATACCAATAATCCAACACTTGGGAGGCCAACACAGGAGGATTACTGTGAGTTCAAGGCCAGGCTGAGCTACACAGTGACTCTGAAGCCAGCCTGGGCTATATGTAGCATGAGACCCTGTCTCAAACAAATATATATAAATAAATAAAAGATTAAAAATGCAAAAGCTCCTCCACTTAAACCTTTCAGATCACAAACTTCAACTTGCAAAATAAGCCATGCCAACTCTGCCATCCCATGAATGCACTCAGTCCTAGGAGTCTACTGAACTCCTAGGACACTGCCAAAGTGGCCCAGGCCCTTTCCTAGACCTTGCTGTGGGAATCTTTCTGAAGAAAGCACTCTCCACCAGTGAGAGTGGGAGAGAGGAGATGTCAGCGGTGGACCGAAGCCAGGATAATTCCTGGAAGGCTTCGATCCCGGGTCCAGTTTGCATTCTCATTTAATACTCTAAAAGGCAAGATTTTACAGAAGCATCCTGGCAGTTAGCAGGTTGTTGTAGGGAACTAGCCACTGTTTCGGCTATTCCTCCAGGTCGTCCTGTTTCAAGTAGCAAGTGGCGTCATGCTTGGGAAACAAACAGGCGGGACAAGCAGGACCCTAAGTAAATCAGTTCATCATCAGTATCTAGTAACTGGTCTTTCCTAGCTTTTCTTACTACAGCCTCGGTGGTTATTTATATCATCCTTAGTGGGGAAGCCAGGAAAGAATAAACATGAAAAAATAATTCCCATCTCTAAACAGTAGAAAGAACGCAAACCCGAGCGATGTAAATGAGTGCGTAATGGGGTCAGCAGGTCTGTAAACATATCACTCTGTGACCGTGCTCCCAGCAGGCATGCGTGCTGGCTGTGCGCATGCGCATTTGTGTACTCTTTACTTCTCAGCCCAGTGTTCTTCCCATTTACCGTTAGTCTAAAAAGTGTAGACATACAGTACAGATGTGATTGCTAAGGGGGAAAGGGGAGGAGAAGAGAGGCTGGGACTGTGAGTTTTGATACAAGAAACATTACCTCCGAACAGACAACACTGGTTGTTTGTAGAGTTTAATCTACTTTCTAAACGGTAGGCCTCCACAAACTTCAGTCCGGAAAAGAACCCAGTCACGTTTCAAGGCTGTATCTCCTTGCCTACAATGTAACTGTCAGCATCTTGCAACACTAACAAGTTGTTGGACCACCTTGCTGGAGAGACTAAAGCCCAGATAATGATGGGTCAACGGTGGGTGAACCCACACCCTGACCTGGCCGCTTAGACTTGCATTTACCTCTAGCCCTCTATTTAAACTTTAAACTTTTCAGGGCCCTGAGGATGGGCTGGAGTTGGGTCATTGGATCTCTGATCTTTCCAAAGTGGCCACATTGACTCCACTTTCTAATTTTTTTTTTTAATTGATTTGACTGTTTTGACTTCTCAATAACCTGGCATCTTACAGCAAAGATTGTAACCCCAAGTTCCATAAGACTTTCAAGTACTTAATGCCTAAGAAGTACTTAGACAGATACTTGCTAAGTAACTGAACAGAATTTGAGAGGCTGTTCTGGATGGCTACAATGGCGTGTTCCTGTAGTCCCGAGAGCCTGGAGGCTGAGGTGGGGTAGCTTGATCACTGGAGTTGAAGGCCAGTCCAGGTAACATGGTGAAAAGTAATCTCAAAACCATCAAAGTTGGGTGTGGTATACACCTTTAATCTAGCACTTGGGAGGCTGAGACAGGAAGATACTAAATTCAAAGCCAGCCTGAAATAACATTAAGACGTTGTCTCAAAAGAACTTTTTGGAAAAGATGAACCCTTACGTATAGTACTCTCAAATCAGCCCAGACTGACCTGGAACTCACAGTAATCCTCCTGTCTCCTGCCCCTCAAGTGTTGGGATTTTAGGTGTGAGCACCATACCTGGCTTCTAAAAAAGACTGGTTTATTTTATAGGAGAGGAGGTGACGTTTCACTCATAATATCAATGTTCCTGCTTCTGCTGCTTTTTAACACCCTAAAGACCATTTTGACTGCCCTGCCTTCAACAGCAATCCGATATCACACAATTCAGCCCACAAGATTCTGAGAAAATGGAGTTTGGGTCTATTCTGTGCTCCTTTGCTTAATCACAAATACAACCAACAGCAATACAAAAATAAATAAATAATAAAACACACCTTTTCTTTTTCCTTGAAAGAAACAGGAAAACACAGAACAGATCCCATCTAATACATACACAGTGAACTTTTTTGTCCATTTTTACTATTAACAACCAGGTTAAATGAAAGTTGGTAATCCAACGGAATCTCACCTACATTTCAGAGACTAGTTACCTTAGGAACTCTTACACGAAAGAAACTGAGTAATGGACATTGAACAAATTACATTTTGCAAAACAAAAAAGGGGGGGGGGGCCCCTCCGTGTTTTCTTAGCAGTTGGCCCTCTCTGTAACCACTACTTAACCGAATTCTGAGGCAGAAACAAGTGCTTTGCTTTGAACAACACACACAGACAAAAAAGTCCTGAGGCAGACACTACTTCAGACGCCCATAAAACAACTCATCCAATTCACATAAACTGAGCCGGAGCCCTTTATCAAAACCTTGAGTCTGGTTATTTGGTAAGGGCCGGTGGGGAGGGGGGTATTTAAATCAAAGTAAAAGTAAGCTTTGTAAATGTTCAACGTCTTGCCGAATTATGGTGCCCATGTTTGGCATTAATACGAATTCAAAGAAATTCGTTTAAGGTTTTGCATTCTAGTCCAGAAACTAACATAAATTTCTTCTCTATGGTTTGCAGACCCCAGAGGTGAGACAAATGAGATCCTCAGTTCTCTCTATCACGGAGCTTAGGAAAGGATCTTACCAGGTAAAAGAAAAACACTGGCTTAAACAAGGAAATAAACCAACAAAGGCCCCACAGATGAAAAAAATCCTGCAACCTTCCGCCATCTCCCAAAGGTGGAGAATCCTATTCCAGAGTCGGATTCCCAGGAGGCCTCGGGAGACCCAGAGTCACCAGGAGGCCGACGGCAGGGGACTGGGCGTGAGTGGCCTCCGGGGACTGCCCTCCCCCCCCCTCGGGGAAGCTGCAAGGCAGGGAGCCCCCTCCTCCTCCACGTTCAGGGATCCAAAGAAAAGAGGTTCCTCGGCTCCCGGCCGCGCTCCCCGGGCGGCGTGCCCGGGCCCCAGAGCGCGCAGACCGCGCCCCCTCCCCTCCGCGGCGCCCCGAGCGCGCGCGCACGGCCGCGGAGCCCCCTCCCGGCCCCGGCCCGGCCCCGCATCACTCACACAGCCCGAGCATCGCGGCCACACCGACCACAGCCAGCGCCGGCGGGCCGGGACTACCGTCAGAGCCACGGCTCCGACGGCCTCTGCCATCCTGCTCCCGCCGCTCCGTTCGGCCCGGGTCCCCGCAGCGCTCGGCTCGCTCTGCCTCAGACCCCCCGCCCCAACACAGCTCCGGGTCCCCGGCTGCGAGCGCGAGGACCACCGCTCCACGCCACGGCTCCCCGCTCCCGGCCCCAGTGGTCAACCCGCCAGCCCACCGCCCAGCCCCAGCCCCCTGGGCCCGCCCCACTGCCCGCTCATTGGTCGACCGGCAAGCCGCGAAGGACACCATTGGACACCTCGAGAGCCCGCCAGCCCCCTCCTCGAGCAAGGCCCCGCCCCCGGGGTCCCACCCTTGGTGGGTCCGCCGCGGCGTACCCGCGTTCCGTGCCTCCGCCGCGGCCCAGCGCGGAGCCTGCCTGCGTGGCTGGCCCTGGGGCTGCCCTCCGGCCCCCCGCCGCCAGGGTCTGCCCTCCTCGCTTGGGGGCCAGCCCCCCCAGTTCTCTTCGTTTTCCTCCCCGTGGTAGGTTCCAAGTCCTGATCCCATCTCGGACGAGGATCTGCTCGGTTACTCCTGGGTGGGGGAGGGGGTCGGGAGGGAAGCGGGAGGTGAGGAAGAGACTTAACACTCAGTGGTCCAGACAGTAAAGGGTCCCCTAGCCCTGTGCCCTTTGCCCAGGGTCTGTCTTTGCCTGAACTGGATCGTTGGTGTTGCCATCTGAGAAGTCTCCACTTTGCCCTAACCTCTGAGCTGCCCCTCTTTGGGTTTTCAAAGGACTGGAAAGGAATGGCTATTGGAACTCTTTCCTGCCACCTAGATCACCAGTGATTGAACGGACTGTTTGTTTAGCATACCAATGTCCCTCTGCCGGTACAAGAAAAAGTTAGGACGTTCCTCACCTAAATTCTGAACTTCCTTCGTCCAGAACACTGCCTGCTGCAATCTAGCTGCCCAACACATCCTGAAGAGTGGGAGGATTCTGAGAATGGCCTTCCAAGGGGGAAAATGGAGGGACCAGAACACAAAACACATGAGAGTGAGGGAAGAACAGGAAAATCCAAGAGTGGGGATGGAAAACGAGTTTTAGATGGTGCAAGCGGCCACACTGCAACCTCTCATTTCGGGGTTTTGTCGAAAGCCAGTTTTTTGTTTGTTTTTTGTTTTGTTTTTTTTGTCGTCGTCCCCCCACCCGGGCCCCTCCCCACAGGCTTTCTCTGTGTAGCCTTGGCTGTCCTGGAGCCCGCTGTGTAGACCAGGCTGGCCTCCCGAACCCCCAGAGATCTGCCTGCCAAAGGCGGGCACCAGCATCGAAAGCCAGTCTTCACAGCGTCTTCCTGAGGTCTTTGCTGGTCTAACCCCATAGCCGTGTAGTAGAGCAAATTCCTAATTACCAGGCAACCAGAGAAAACCAGGAAAGCACACCACAGCCGTTTTGCCTTTTCTGTCTGTCAGCAAGTTCTTCCAATAGGTGTCCGTGTTAATTGAACTGTAGATGCACAGCCCTAGATTCACTCTCAAGCACTCTCAAGTGTCTGGTAGTGTAGACAAACTGATACTCATTTTTTAAAAACAATTCTTGGGGGATCTGTTGTTGTTTCTTTGAGGCAGGGTCTCTCTGTGTAGTCTTTGCTGACCTGGATCTTGCTTTGTAGTCCAGGTTGGCCTCTAACACAGAGATCTGCCTGCCTCTGCTTCCTGCATGCTGGAATTAAAGGTCCTGAATGCTGGGATTGGAGGCATGTGCCACCACATTCACCTCAAAGCAAGTCTTGAGAAAGGCTAGTAAAACCGACACCCGAGGCTAACGGGAACAGTGGCTTTCAAAGACATGCGCACGCGCTAAAGCAACACAGATTGTCAGATTGTCATGTACTTCAATACAGAACCTCTGGGCCAAGAGGACTCTGGGAAGGATTTATGGAAGGTATATTTGAGGTAGACTTTTCATGAATAAAAGTTCACTAGAGAAATAGAAAGGGCAAGCTGTGAAGAATGGGTCTGAGAAAGAACGATTTTTCAAGTTTGAAGCCAGCCTGGGCTGATCGTGAGTTTTAAGCCAGCCTGAGCCACAGTGTAGATGACACTGTGAGACTGTCTCAAAAAATAACATGAAAACAGAATAGGAAAAGCAAAGCCAGAGGACAGAAAAGTGTGTATCAGGTGTGCAACAGCTTCCAGTTTCGAGGGAGAGAAAAAGGAAAGGATGCCAAGAGGGTGTGTAGTGGTGAGATTTTGAAGAGCCCTAAGTTGTTCAGTAGAGAGTGACGAAGTCTGATCCGTACAGAAGAGGGCTCCCTATGCTGGGGGAGGGGAGCACTCACCTTTAATCAACCATGCTGGGGGAGGGGAGCACTCACCTTTAATCAACTATGCTGGGGAAGGGGAGCACTCACCTTTAATCAACTATGCTGGGGGAGGGGAGCACTCACCTTTAATCCTATGCTGGGGAAGGGGAGCACTCACCTTTAATCAACTATGCTGGGGAAGGGGAGCACTCACCTGTAACTCAGGCGGTAGAGGCAGGTGTTCTTTGTAAAGCTTTTTCATTTGGGCCACCAACCAGCTCCCAAATCATGACATGGAGGTTTCTTATTAGTTATGAATGCTCAGCCTAGCTTAGGCTCATTTCTGGCTAGCTCTTTTGACTTAACCTGTTTCTCTTTATCTACCTTTTCTTTCTGTATATCCTACTTTTCCTGTTTCTTCTGTGTCTGTCTGTCTGGCAGCTGCCTGGCTGGCTGGCCCTGGGTGTATCCCTCTCTTTCTCCTTGTTCTCTTGTTCTTTTCCTAGATTCTTCCTCCTATTTATTCTCTCTGCCCACCAGCCTCACCTCCCTCCTGCCTAGCTATTGACCATTCAGCTTTTTATTAGACCATCAGGTGCCTTAGGCAGGCAAGGTGAAACAAATGCAACACATCTTTGCATAGTTAAACAAATACAGCATAAACTATGTAACACACCCTTACATGTTAAACAAATGCAGCAGAAACAAATGTAACACACCTTTACATAGTTAAAGTAATAGTCCACAGCATAAACAAATGTAACACATCTTTGCATAGTTAAATATTCCACAACAGGTCTTTGCGAGTTTGAGGCCTGCCTGCTCTACATAGTGAGTTCCATGTCAGCCGGGATTACACAGTGAGACCCTGTCTTAAAAAGGGGTGGGGGGGGGAGGAATGAGAAAGCATGTACATGCACAAGCACATGACATAAGGTATCACATGGAGGTAGAGAGGAAGGCAGCATTTGAGAAGTGGTTCAGAAAAAAGATTGACACAATATTGTAGCAGGAATCTTAAATGTTCTTATTAATAAAAACAAACCTGGACCAGGTATTGAGATGTATGCTGGAAGATCAGAGAAGCAGAACAAGCCACAGCTACCTCACCTTGCCAATTCCTCAGCTGATCCTGTGTCCTCAGACTGGATGCCTCTCATCTGAACTGTGCTGCTCCTAAGCCTAAATGCTTAATCAGCCAAATGCTTCTAGTTCCTGGTTTTCACACCTTATATGCCTTTCTGCTATCTGCCATCACTCCCTGGGATTAAAGGCTTGCTTTCTGGGATTAAAGGCATGTGTCACCATGCCTGGCTGTTTCCAAAGTGGCCTTGAACTCACAGAGATCCAGAGAGATTTCTGCCTCTGGAATGCTAGGATTAAAGGCATGTGCTACCACTGCCTAACCTCTATGTTTAATATTGTAGCTGTCCTGTTCTCTGACCCCAGATAAGTTTATTAGGATGCACAATATTTTGGGGAACACAATACCACCACACAATATCCTATAAATCAAGTAGAAAATGCAATCAAGAAAAAGAGTTCTCATTTCTAGGCTGTCAATCTTGTCTTTAAGATCAGTTTCAGCCAGCTACTTCCTTTAGGTGAGCACCTCAGGGCACAGCCACCATCTCCATCATCCACCAAGACCTGGTGTCTAACGTCGCCACAATCCAGGAAATTTCAGCCAGGCTATGCCTCAAGGTGGATGACTAGATGGTCAGTCGGATAGAGCGGATAGAGCGTAATACCATCGATGATTCACTCACTGGTGGAAATGCTTCCGACAAAGCTCAGAGGGCAAAGGTACCAAAAGCAAAATAATGACCATGGTGACTCACGCCTTTAATCCCAGGGAGTGATTGATGGTAGAAAGCAGAAAGGTATATAAGGCGTGAGGACCAGAAACTAGAAGCATTTGGCCGGTTAAGCATTTGGCTGGTTAAGCATTTGGCTGTTAAGCTTCAGGCTTTTGAGCAGCAGTTCAGCTGAGAGCCATTGGTATGAGGACACAGAAGCTTCCTGTCTGAGGAAACAAGACCAGCTGAGAAGTTGGCCAGGTTAGGTTAGCTGTGGCTTGTTCTGTCTCTCTGACCTTCCAGCATTTCACCCCAATAACTGGCCCTGGATTTGATTTTATTAATAAGAACTTTTAAGATTCGTGCTACAAATGACCGGTGACCCATCACTGACAGGAAACTGACTTCACAAAAGAGACCAAAGGCCTATAACAAGTACACCCAAGATGCTGTTAATTCCCTCAAAGGAAAACTTGAAAGCCCAAAGCAAGAACAAGCCAAGCCCTTTGTGACCTGGGCGCAGAACAAATCAAGCACATCCCGGTAAATTCCAATAACTACTAGTTTTTTATGGATAAAACCATGAATCCGAATGGCTCGGTTGCTGTTCTGGACTGCGTGACTCCAGACAGGGTTTTCTTTAAGGGTGGTTTAGAAATGAAACATGCTAACAAACTGAGCAATTATATTGGCTCGATTGCCTGTCGCCATAACTGGATGACGCTTGTCATCCATACAACACCAGAACCCAAGACGGATGAGACTAATGCCATCTTGAGCTCTCCTTTACTTTTGACTGTGATTTATTTAGAGTAGTATTTATATTATAGTGTGTAATACATGTATACATGAAAACCATGACATGTATGTTGTCTAAAAATAAAATTATTCAAACTAAAAATAAAATATTACCACAAGAAAATGAAATACTGTAATTTGTGGGGCAGGGGGGGGGAAGAAAAATGTTCTGAACTCTGAATGGATGGCCAACAATTAGACCCAAAGATGAGTCCAAGGACCTGTGGGATGGATCATCCAGTAAAGAGACTTGTCACCAAGCCTGATGACTTGACGTCAGTTCCTGGAACTGACATGGCAGAAGAAGATGATAAACTCCTACAAACTGTCCTGTGACCTCCACACAAGCACTATAGTGCACTGTCTTAATTAGGGTTCCTATTGCTGTGAAGAGACACCATGACCACAGCAATTCTTATAAAAGAAAACATTTAATGAAGTGGCTTACAGTTTCAGAGGTTTAGTCCATTATTGTCATGGTGGGGCATGGGAATGTCCGGGCAGACATAGTGCTGGAGCTGAGAGTCCTGTATTTTCATTGGCAGGCAAGAGGAAGTGGTCTGAGACACTGGATGCGGCTTGAGCATACATCTCTACATACAAAGCCTGCCTCCACAGTGGCACACTTTCTCCAACAAGGCCACACCTAACAGCGCCATTCCTTTTGGGGGCCATTTTCTTTCAAGACATCAAATGTACATACTAAAAAAATAAATATAAATATTTCTTTTTAAATTATGAATCTGCTGGATGGTGGTGTCACATGCCTATAATTCCAGTACTTAGGAGGCAGAGGCAGGCAGATATCTGTGAGTTTGAGGCCAGCCTGGTCTACAGAGTAAGTTCCAGGACAGCCAGGGCTGTTACACAGAGAAAGCCTGTCTTGAAAAACCAAAAATTAAAAAAAAAATGAAACAGAGTTGTGGTGGAATGAGAATGGCCCCCAATAGGCTCATATATTTGAAAACTTGGTAGAACTGTTTGGGAAGGATTAGGAGGTGTGGCCTTATTTAAGGAAGTGTGTCACTAGGGATGGGCCTTGAGGCTTCAAAAGCTCTTGCTATTCCCAGTTAGTTCTCTCTCTCTCTCTCTCTCTCTCTCCCTCTCCCTCTCTCCCCCCCCTCCCCTCCCTCCCTTGTGCTTGTCGATCAGATGTGAGCTCTCAGCTACTGCTGTGTACAGGGCCATGCTTGCCTGCCTACCACCATGCTCCCCAAACCTTTGGAACCGTGAGCCCCAATAAACTCTTTCTTCCATAAGTTGCCTTGGTCATGGTGTCTCTTCAAAGCAATAGAAAGGTAACTAAGACACCAGGCTACCCTGAGAAAAGTTCACCTGTGCAAAATTAGTTTCATTAACAGTCCTGTAGAAAGAATGCCTTAATTAAAATAGCTCTATCCAGAAGTTCAAAAAGCTGGAAATTACGGTTTTTGTTTCTTCTGAGCCTAGAGACAGAAAATTATGGGAAATAAGGGTAATGAGGTCCTCAGAGAAGTGGTCATTATTAAAAGAGAAGTGTGGATAGTGACAGGGACAGAGGCATGGCCACATGCTGTCACCCACTGCACCCTGTATCTCACTCAGGTAAGACAAGATCCCTGGCTTCACCACAGCAAGGGATTTCGAGAAGAGCCTGAACAAGCAGGAGCTGGAGTCTGTGAAAAGACATCGGAACTCAGAGTTTAAGCACCAAACCAAGAGCAGAGATGGGAAAGAAAGACGCAGGCATGCTTCTCTAAGAGAGCCACCCTTCATTGTCTTGAAGATAGTCACAGATAAGATGTGGGTTTGTTTTGGAGGTTATTATCTTTCAGAGATTGCAAAGAAGTTAACTTTGTAAAGAAGTTACATGCATTTATTTTTCGTGCACAGAGAGGCACACATGGAAGTCAGAGGATAACTCCTAGGGAGTTGGTTCTCTCCTACTCGGTGGGTTCAGGGCATTGAACTCACACTGTCAGCCTTGGTGGCAAGCCCCCTGACATACCGAGCCATCTCAGGCCCTGGCTAAAGAGGGTGATAAAGAGACCACAGGGGTTCCTGAGGTGCTCCTGACAGGATTGTAATTGACATGGCAGCTGACAGATCACCAAGATACAGGAAGTTAAAGTATCTTTATTGTGAATTAAGTTATGGGCTTGAGAGATAGGATCCAAGTTCGACTCTCAGTAGCCACCGGACACAGCTCATAACTCCAGCTCCAGGACAGATCCAACACCTCAGGCCTCTGAGGGTACCTGAACTCACATGCACATCACACACACGCGCGCGCGCGCGCACGTGTGCGTGCACACACACACAAATAATAATAAGTCCACTTTTTTGTTTTTTGTTTTTTGAGACAGGGTTTCTCTGTGTAGTTTTGTTGCCTGTCCTGGACTAGCTCTGTAGACCAGGCTGGCCTCGAACTCACAGAGATCCACCTGGCTCTGCCTCCTGAGTGCTGGGATTAAAGGTGTGTGCCACAACCACCCGGCAACATAACATATTTTAAGATCAAGTACTATTATATATATAATTTTTAAAAATTGCCTTCAGTTAGTTGGCAACCTTTCCAGTAAAAATTCCATGTCTTAGAATTCTTGTTTCAACCAGTCTTCAGAGACTCCTTCTCTTTCCACGGCCTGAGATGGCCAGTCTGATCAAGGCAGTTTCTAAACTGAGGGTCCCTCTTCTTAGGTGACTCTGGTTTGTGTCAACTGACAAACGCTATCCAGCATCACATTCCTTCTGCTGAGACAGGAAGCCTTCCCATCCTAAGGCAGCCGCTCCTATGAGTCTAATTATTATCGGTTTCCTTCGTCACTGTTACGATAGATAAATAAGATAGTCTAATATCTGGGGTGTAAAGAGTAGAAGATCCACTCCTTAGCCGGTCACAGTGGCTCACACTTGTAATCCCAGTACTCAGGAGACCAGGCAAGCCAGGGCAGCTGCTAAAGGTTTGAGGGCGTTCTGAGTTTCAGTGTGCTACCCTGCAGAGGAGAAGATCAGTGTGTTAGCTACAGTGAATTCAGGCAGAAAAGGACAGTATAGACTCTTCATTTGTGGAGACCGGTGCCTTTAAAAATCTGAAGGGATTACACTGTTTTAGTAAGTAATAATTGCCGCTTCATTTAGGAAGTAGACTTCTTTGGTGTCTGGGGCACATTTTTTCCCAGTTAGACTTTCATGAATAAACTTTCTTGGCATCCAGAACTCACTAATATTTTAAAGAGCATCCTCACCATTTTTGCCTCGAGGTCTAAGAATTAAAGACTTGAGCTAGGACAGTTTCAAATAAAACAAAGGGGCAGAAACTGCATGTTAGAATACCAACGCTGTAATTTTCCGGTGTCAAACCCTAGAAAAAGAAGGTGAGACGTCAGGGTCCAGAAACTGTGGTCATTCAGAATTACTGAATATTACCCTTGAAGGAAGTATTTAAAGATTTAATATAGTTAAGAAGCTGTGATTTTTTTTTTTAAATATGGAACACAGGGGCCATGCTATTTTTCTCTGTACGGTTTTAATTTTAGTGTATGGTGTATGCTGCTGAAGAAAACGTGAGCTGTGATTTCTTTGTCTAAGTAAGGATAATGGACAATCAGGCCACAATTACATAATTAGTTGCCAATTAAACAATAGAATTAAGAATTAGTATTGGGTGTTTTGGCCCCAAGAAATTATGGGAGGCAAGATTGCAATTTAGGCCTGCTGTGATACATGCTTTTAAATAAATTAAATTAAAAAAACACAGCAGTTGGGAAGGCAGAAGTAGGTGGGGTTCTGTGAGTTCGAGGCCAGCCTGGTCTACAAAGCGAGTTCCAGGCTACTCAAAGATGTGTAGTGAGACCATGTTCAAGAAAAATATTGGCTTCGGTATATTAAAGGATCCTTCCACGGCCAGGAAAGTTGGAATCTGGAATTTATAAAAAATAAATAAATAAATAAATTAACAGCTTTTCTAGCTAGGAAAAAAAAAAACAACACGCACAAAAAAACAAAAAACAAAAACAAATAAAAAACCAGTCTCAAGCAAAAGTTCAAGGATGGAAAGGTGGGGATCTGAAGAGCAGTACTTTAAAATATGTCATGGCAAGAAATGGACGATTTCACCAAAACAGGCAATGTGAAATACTGCGACGCAACATTGAAAACTCAGTAAGTGGCATTTGCCCCTTGGACACTGTCACATGTAGATTATTAGCCACAAAGACAGAATCGGGTTTTCAAAACAATAGGTCAGTATTACACTAGTAGTGATATCGTTGCATTTTCTGGCTCACTTAATTAAAAAAAAAAAAAGAACAAAACAGAAAAAACGGAAAATTAAAAACTAAGTATATAAAATACAAACCAGAAAGCTATAAACGTGATCATATAAGAATGACCACATGGGGGCGCCAGACTAAATATTTTCATAGACCTTTATGATGACAGGAGAAACTACTACACGGCGGCTCGTTGGTCTAGGGGTATGATTCTCGCTTAGGGTGCGAGAGGTCCCGGGTTCAAATCCCGGACGAGCCCTCTTTTGTGACCTTCAGCTTTTTTGTTGAAAAGTAAATAAATGCACAAAATATATCAGAAACTTAAAATTGCTCTTTCAAAACCGAACGAACAAAACAAACAAAAAACAGCACACTTTACATTCAAGTTCCGATAAAGGTAATAACGTGGAAGCCTAAATGTTTTCTAGCCGAGTTCTTCCCCGCCTATTCCGACCGCAGGGACCGGGGGTGCTCGGTAGTTTGCAGCCGGGTTTAAGCCATCACGCCTGGGCTGCTCTGTCGTCCAGCGGGGCTACGGTTTCCAGGGATTCTGGAACGCCGCCCTTCCAATCCCCGACGCCCCTGCCACGTGTGGGAGCGTCCGGCTCTCCCCGGTTTCTGCACGGAGCCTGTGCTTCAGTGTCCCGCCCTGCTGACCCACATTGAAGTCAGCTGGTCCTTTGCTTCGAAAATGAAGTCGATGGACTGCCGAGCTCCGAGGTTTCACTTAATCTTTAGGTAAGAAGTGTACGAAAAGTGAAACCGATTTTAATCTCCAAACGAAAGGGGGGCGAAAAAAAAGACATATAAAACCAGGGCTCGTCCGGGATTTGAACCCGGGACCTCTCGCACCCGAAGCGAGAATCATACCCCTAGACCAACGAGCCGCTCTCGGCAGCAGCGCTCTCGGCGCCTCCCTTCAACCTCCCTCAGGACCTCCTCGCTGACCCGGCCGGGAAACCTCCTTCGTGCGCGCGGTTCTCTCGGTTCTCAGGCACCGGGGCCAGAACTCCTCCGCGACCCGCCGAGCGGAGCCGGGAGCACGCGCCTTTGCCGGATTGCGGGCGCCGCCGCCCCCAGCGGGGCGGAGTTGGGATCGCCCGGGGGCACCCGGCCCTCGGCCGCGGCAGGGAGCCCTGGAAGGAACCGGGCGGGGGAGGGAACGCGCCTCCGCCTGGCTCCGGAGACCAAGCCTTGGAGTTTATGGGGACAGGGATCTTCCCCCGAAATCCCCACGTTTCCAGCACTTTGTGCTGAAGCCACTTGATATTCAATTCGGCACAGTCCCCCGAAGCCCTCCTAGGGCCGCGCCCTTCTGCAGCGGGAGGGGACTGAGGTCCGGAGACCTTAAGTGGTTCACTTAAGGAAGTGGAGCTCCCGGAAGGACCCCCGCGCTCCTGGAAGGTGGGACAGTAGGGGCCGGGGGCGGGGAGAGGGACTCGGGGTGGGTGGGGTGCACGGAGGCAATGGGGCCAGCTGAACGGCCGGTCCTCCTGTCCCGTGGGTCCTCCTGTCCCGCCCTGCAGCACTCTGCGCGAAGGTCTCACGTGGGTTTAGCTTCTCAGCCAGGCGTCCGGACTGGGCTAGCCTTTAGTCCCTGCTCTCTCCCCTGACCTTCCTGTCTCCACGCTTAAGGCAGCGCTGTAGAGATTGCTTGCTTTCAAAGCTTTCTTCCCTTCTTAGGCTATCATGGATTCAGTCCATACATAGGGCCTTTGTCCCTGTGGTCAGACTTTTCCGGGGTCCTCCTGGCAGGTTTGCCCTCTCACTGGCTCGTGCCTGCTTCTCTGCTCCTTCCTCCCTTCCTTCTCTCCCACTACTTCTTCTTCCTCTTCCTCTTTTTCTTCCTCCTCATATTTTCTTCGTTTGTTCTTTCTTTTTCGAGACAGGGTTTCTCTGTGTAGTCCTGGCTGTCCTGGATCTCGCTCTGTAGACCAGGCTGGCCTCGAATTCACGGGATCCTCCTGCCTCTGCATCCCTGGGATTAAAGATGGTTCACTACCAACCGGCCCTCTCCCACTTCTTAATGCTACTAAACTTTCCTGTATCTCAAGTCCCTATAGTCAAGGCCAGCCTGGGCTATATGAGCTCCTGTTTCAAAAAGTATTATTACTTTGGTGGCGCACGCCTTTAATCCCAGCACTCGGGAGGCAGAGCCAGGCGGATCTCTGTGAGTTCGAGGCCAGCCTGGGCTACCAAGTGAGCTCCAGGAAAAAAAAGTGTTATTACTCCAAAATTCACACCCAAAGTTAATTGAAACAGGACAGGAAGTGCAGTCTGAAGCACGCTCACACCGATGAACAATAAAGGTTAACCAACAGATCATTTTGCTGGCAATAGATACGTATGCAAACACGTGCCGGAAAACGCTCACGAATAATAAATGAACCGTTTTTTGTTAACTTACGCACATCTTGTACGCAACTTAAAGGAAGTATACCTGGAAATATTTCTATGTGAAATCCATAACGACCAGGCATAGCACTACCACAGAGGCAGAGGCAGAGAGGTAGGTATGAGTTCCAGGCCAGCCAAGGCTACATAGGGAGACCCGGTCTTTAAAATAAGCAGATAGATAGATAGATAGATAGATAGATAGATAGATAGATAGATAGATAGATAGATAGATAGATAGATAAATCACATTGAAATACAAATTAACAGTCTTACACACCAGTCTCTCAGGAACTCTTAAGAAAATAACTGAGTGATTCTTGTTAGAAATGTCCTGTCCGCCATCCATCATTTCTGTTTTAACTGGAAACAGATCTGCCCACATAGGTTTTGGAATCTTTGAACCCCCACCTTTCACAGCATAGCAAGATCGCAAGCATTCTCCACTGTGGCCAGACCCTGCTTTATTCAAGATGTACAGTTTCTTTAGAAAACTCGGACGGTCCAATGTTGCCAATGAAAAGGAACCACCATAAATAAGCCTGGCATGAAAATGAGCTCACTTTGTAGGGGCGCCCACGTCCCCACTCCCTGTACTGCGTGGACCCTCCAGGGAAAGCAGGCACTCCCAGGATAACTAGCACTGACTTTCCATCTCCCGGGGAAAGACTGTTTATCCTAAGCCTAAGAGGTCGCTGTCTAGTTCTCGTTCTCACTCTCTTCGCGTGTAAATATCGGTTGTTTATTCATTTCTTCCATACTGCTTACTGCACTTATTTTGATAAAGTGTTGAAAAGCCTCCACACATTCCTGCAGCTGGCTGGAATTGACATGTGTATTTCCTGGTCGTCCTTGGGCACCTGTATATTTTTTTGGCCAACATCACCCAATTTAATTTCTCGTATTTCTTCCATATCAGAAGCACTTGTCATATTATAAAGGAGAAAAGCTGTCCTCTCACTTTCAACAGGTATAACCCCATTTGGTGTCAGGTATCTCTCAAATCGGTCATGTCTTCTATCCAGTTATAATTTGGTAGTCATTGCCCCCAAAAAAGAGACAGAAGGGGAGGGTGGCTCAGGGGTTAAGAGCCCTGTCTATTCCTCCAGAGGTCGGGAGTCCAATTCCCAGCAACCACATGGTGGCTCACAATCATCTGTAACGAGATCTGGCGCCCTCTTCTGGCCAGCAGTCATAAATGCTATATACATAATAAATTTAAAAATGAAGGGGAAGAAGGGGAGTGTGGGGGAGGTGGTTCAGTGCCCACCACCAAGTCTGATGACCTGAGCTTGATCCCCAGGACTCACGTGGTGAAAAGAAGAAATCTGACTCCTGCAAGTTGTCTTCTGACCTCCACGTGCATGTCCACACACACATATGAACACACACTAAAAAAATAATTTTAAAAGAGAGGGAGAAGGGATGCCAGAGCTACATTATGAAAGAACTGCTGTCCAGTGGGCACCTGTACCTGCCACAGAAGATCCTGCAGTCCCGCTCTGTTGCACAGACTTTTTCTCTCTCCTTCCCCGCACCCACTTTTAAGATTGGGGCTAGGGATGTAGCCCAGCTGGTAGAGTGCAGGCTAGTATGTATAAAGCCCTCCATTTGGTGCTCAGCACCTTATACAACAGGAGTGATGATGCATGCCTGGATCCTAGCGCTCGGGAATTGGAGACAGGAGGGGTTAGAAGTTCAAGGTTTTGAGTTGGCCCAGCCTGGGATATTGGAGAATCTGTTTCGGAACAAAACAAAGATGCACTGAGAAAAATTAAGATAAACAATATTTTTTTTTAAATCCTTCTTTATTTGATTTTATGTTTGTATGTGCACCATACGTCCACAGTGCCCATAAAGGTCAGAAGGTTGTGAGCTGTCTCACAGGTGCTGGGAACCAAACCCAGGTCCTCTACAAGAGCAATAAGCACTTTACCTGCGGAGCCATCTCTCTAGCGCCAAGTTAAGTTACGCTTTTAAAGCATAAAGAAGACAGGGTTTGCAAAACTGTGCATTTCAGTGTGTCTACTCAAGAACGAATCAGACACAGCCGCAGGCATCACAGAGCAGCAGGCCCCTTTTGTGCCTTTCCACCAAATGCTTCCAGAACTCATCAAGAAGACAGTTTCAGCCACTCCCGGGAGGTGAAGGCCAACCTTGATGTGGAAGTGCCCAATGCCACCCAGCTCTCCTTTGGCTTCTTTAGCTATCAGACAGTAGTGGTTAGTACAAGGGATCCTAGTGCCTGAAGATGCCACTGTTTTCTTGGGGGGCATGAGTCTCCCCATCTTAGTAGCACCTACTCTTTGAGCAGTAACCATGAAGTCATTCTAGAGTCTTGTTTTTGAGAGCTCGTCAAGAGGTAATTCAGTCCACTCATTAAAAAATGTTTTGGCTGGGCAGTGGTGGCACACACCTTTAATCCCAGCACTCAGGAGGCAGAGGCAGGTGGATCTCTCAGTTCGAGGCCAGCCTGGACTACAGAGTGAGTGTCAGGCTCTCTCTCTCTCTCTCTCTCTCTCTCTCTCTCTCTCTCTCTCTCTCTTCCATGCATGCACACACCTTGGTACATGTGTAGGGTAAGAGGACAACATATGGGAGTCAGTTTTCTTCCTCCATCATGTGAATCCTGGGGATTGAACTTAGGCTGCCAGATTTGACAGCATGCACTATTACCCACTACCCCAACCACTCATTTCTCTGTGTAACAGCCCTAGCTGCCCTGGAACTTGCTTTGTAGACCAGGCTGGCCTCAGACCCACAGAGATCCTCCTGCCTCTGCCTCCCGAGTGCTAGGATCAAAGGTGTGCGCCACCACTGCCCCGCTGTGGGCACTGATTTTATAGGCTGCCTAATTTCCAGTAATTGCCTCGTTTCTATGTAAAACTATGTCATGAAGAACCGGAGTCGTCATCACTCACCCGAGGACCCAGCAAGGTCAGACCCAGCTGGAGCTCCAGGACTCTGCACCTGTGTACCTGGCCTTTCCTGAAGGAGCTCAGAAACGGACACACGTGAGATGACAGAGGGGCTCACATTTTATTTAGCCTAGCCTGGCATCAAATTCACCATGTAACCCAGGCTGGCCCTGAACTCAAGGTAATCCTTCTGCCATTCTAGGCAAACACTATACTAACTGAGCTACATCCCCAGCCCATCATGGCATTAATCTAAAAGGCCTAACTGGGAGATGATGTTGTCTTTCTAATTGTGTATCCTTTACTTGACATAGAACTACCTAGTTGACTGAGCTCAGGCCCAAATCTGTATGGCTGGCTTTGTTGGTGGTCATCTCTGTGCTGGAGTGGAATAGGCCTTGCACCTTCTTATGGTCACCCAGTGTCCCGACTAGTTTTCTGTCATCTTGATACAAGCTAGAGTCATCTGAAAGGAGGGAACCTCCACTGAGAAATTGCCTCCATCATATCCAGTTGTAGGGATTTTCTTAACCAGTGATTGAAGTGGGAGGGCCCAGCCCTCCTCCATGGCCTCGTCTAAGTTCCTGCCTCCAGGTTCCTGCCCTGTTTGAGTCCTTGTCCTGACTTCCTTCAATGATGACCAATGAGATGTAAATTTCAGCCAAATAAACCATTTTCTCCCCAAGTTGCTTTGGTTATGGTTTCATCACAGCAATAGGAACACGAAGCCAGACAGTTAACTAACTCTATATGAAGCTGAACCAATGTCCTGGTCAGTTTTTATTGACAGCTCGTAGTCACCTTGATTAGAGGGAACCTCAGTTGAAGAATTTCCCGGATCGCATTGACCTGTGGCTGTGACTGTGAGATATTGTCTTGATTGATGTAGGAGGGTCCGGTCTACTGTGGGCGGTACCCTCCCTAGGCAGTGGGCCTGGGCTATAAAAGAAAGCTAGTTGAGCAAGCCAGGGAGAGTGAGCCAGAAAGCAGCATTCTTCTGTGATGTATGCCTTGGTTCCTGCTTGAGTTGCTACTGTGACTTCCTTCCATGATGAACTGTGACCCGGAAGTGAAAGGCAAATAAACCCTTTCCTCCCCAAGTTGCTTTGGCTCAGAATGTTTTGTCACAGCAACAGAAAAGCAAACCTGAATAAACAGGCTCTTCTAAATTTGGCGGATTTCTTCCTCCTCCCTGTTCCTGTAGGAAGGATGCAGTTTGAAACACAATTTGAACTAGAAAAGCCACGAAAGGAGGTCTTATTCTTCAGCTTGTCACTATGGAAGAGTCTGTTTTCTTTCAAACCTTTAAAGAAATCCAAATGAAACAACATCTTCCTGGCCTGGTTGTGATAATGTGTTACCTAAGACACAGACAAGCTTTGTGTATATGCATGTGTGTGTGTGTGTGTGTGTGTGTGTGTGTGTGTGTGTGTGTGTTTATGTATTTGAGACAATGAAGCCCAGGCTGTCCTCAAACTTTTTGAAACCCTCCTGCCTCAGCCTCCCCAGGGAAGGGGTTACAGAGGTAAGTCACCATGCCTAGCTTCAGATAACCTTCTTTAAACCTAAGTATTGTCTCTAGGCATGGGGCTGAATGCCTTTAATCCCAGCACGCAGGAGGCAGAGGCAGGAGGATCTGTATGAATTTGAGGCTAGCCTGGTCTACAACATACTCTCCAGGACAGCCAGAACTATAGAGAGACCCTGTCTCAATGCATCCCCCCAAAACAAAACAAAAAACCCACGCAAATGTGGAATCCTCCCTAGCCACCATGAAAGTCCAGGACTCAGTCCTGGGTGCTTCAGAAAGAGAGCACAAGTTTCCAGAGGAGAACAGGAGAGCGTCTGCCCTTTAGAGACACCCTGCCAAGAGGCTCCTTAGTAATGAAGAGCCCCTGGGAATAGGGCTGTTTTCATAAGCTAGAGCAAATGATGTAAGTGACAGCCAGCGGGCTGAGATTCGGGGACATGGACAAAGCTACCTTGATGCCATCAGGCATGTCCCTGCGGTGTCACAATGACACCACATTTTCAAGTTGCTCCTTTCTCACCTTCTACTACATGCCTTTAGGAGAATAGTTTCTTTTCACACCTACAGCCTGCCCTTGCTTCTACATACCTTCGCCACCACACATAATCATAAAGTATCATAGTTATCACGCCCTGTTACCCACAAAGCAGTCCCCTGAGTGTAGAAACAGTCCACTGAGATGCACAAATAAAACCACGGATTCTTCAAGGGGCGGATGCCCCCGGTGGTGAACGACAAGTAAGTAGCCAATATGCAGAACTCAAAAAATGCCTGACACACACACTTTCCCCCAAATCCGTTCAAGTTCGAAGTTTATAATGTAGATGACATTGCCAGTCTTGACCAGGTCACAAGTTTATTACAACTTACAAACTATTTTGAAACATAATGTGTCTCACATATTAACACTATCTTGGAATCAGAAAACCTATAGACTGGATGAGAAAACTGAGGTACCACCAGTGACATTGGCCTTTTTAAGTCCGTGATACCGTTTTCTGGAGCCAGAGTTGGTGTGGTCTAATGGACTTCCGGGAAAACCATCCCTCTAGAAGGCAGGTCTGTACCTTGAGGTATAGAACTAGTCAGCTCAGAATAAGGACCAACCCTGAAGATTTATCATTTATTTAACATTTCTTCAGCAGGAGTGCATGAAGAGGGGTGTGGAGGTGAGCAGGGGAATGGACAGTCAGATCCCATGCCCACAAACCCTCCTTCATCTCCAGACAGAACACTAAGCAAAAGTTCCTGATAAAAACAGACCGAAGACCCCAATTCAGACCTCCTGAGTCCGGGAGAAGAACCTGGCCTTGGCTTTGAGAAATGCTTACTGAGAACCCGACATAGTGATGCCTGCCTACAATCCAGAGGCAGAGGCAGTTCAAGACCAGCCTGGGCTATATAGTGAGTTGAAGGCTACATGGTGAGATTAAAAAAAAAAAAAAAAAAAAAAAGCAAAAGCAAACAAACACAAGCTTTCTAGAGAAGCCAAGAGGGATGCTCTCAGAAGGTAAGCTGAACCCTGGGTACGAAAGGCACCTCCCAGAGGTCGGCCCGTGTTCAAGTGTAACCGTGGGAGACTGCCATCCTGCCTGCATCATCACGTAGGCATACTGCTGTTGCACCTTCAGGGGAGGAAACGAAGCACAAAGCAGCCTGGCTGAGCATCCTGCCTCTCCACAGGAGTTCCTGCACCATCCCCTCCTGGTGGGGGAGGGTGGTAGGACGGGAGGAGAGGACCAGTTACCACCCCTTGTTATCAGCCAGATTACGTGACCAGAAACGCGCCGGCCCTTGGAACAGACAGGAACAAGCTTTGAAATGTTCTAATAAATATCTCTTGGAGTCTAATGTTTTTGAAATTGGTTGGCCCTCTCCCCCTTGGAGGAAGTGGAAAGATCATCTTAAGGGCTTTGATATGCTTTTAGGTCTTCTGCAACTTAGAGGATTTTACTTTCCACAAGACGATCTTCTCTGTCTACATCAAGTTAGTTTTAAGTTACATCTGAGAACCATAAAAAGTTTAGAACAATGGAAAAGGCTGTAACTTTACAGAAACTGAACCAGAGCCTAGTCGGGTGGTCAGCTGTAGGAAGAGGTGGGGGGTCAAGAGGATGACCAGTAATGCCGAGGAGTGGGTTGCTCGTCACCACAGCAAATCGCTGCTTTAAATATGTTTTACTTTGAGTCAAGTTCGTCAAGTGACACACACTGAAGTTGATAAAACTCTACCGCCGTCAACTCTAATCTCCAAAGAGAAGACATTTGCTGCGGCCTACAGGGGATGGTCCACCCTGCATCCTGGGCTGACTCCAGATTCCCAGTGGATTCTGCTTCTGCAGTGCCTTCATGCGCTGCTGCTGCTGCTGCTGCTGCTGCTGCTGCTGCTGCTGCTGTTGCTGCCATTTCCAAGGAGATGTCTCTGGTGGCTTCATCACCGGCTCTCACATTCGAGTGTCCTCGATGGGGATGTCATCCTGTGAACAGGGAAAGAAAGACTCAGCAGATCTCCTTGGGGATGGGAGATAAGGCAAAAATCATAAAGTAGGAGTGAGCCAGCAGGCAATGTGCCTGATTGTATTTATTCGCACGTCATTTAATCTTCAAAACCTTAGGGGAGTTAGGTAGTTCTAGTAACTATGTTATAGGTGAAACGGTTAAGGCATTGAGAGAGGGAAGTGACTTCCCAGGGTCGCACAGCTAGCAAATGGTAGACTGGGGACTTCATCCCCGGACCAGAGCTTGAGATGTTAAATTACTTTCCAGGGCTAACAGAGCAGGAAGGTAATCCTTTAGTCACCACCTTACACTTGATGTCTATGTAACTTTCCCCTGCTCTATGGTGTGTGTGTGTGTGTGTGTGTGTGTGTGTGTGTGTGTGTGTGGTGTGTATACAGTTTCATGCAATGTGTGCACAACTGCACATACCTATCTGTGTGTAGAGGCAGAGGCAGATGCTGGATGCCTTCCTAAGTCCTTGTCCATCTTGTTTGTTTGTTTGTTTATAAACAAGAGTCTTGTTGTGTGGTCCTGGCTGGCCTGGGGCTAGCTATGTAGACCTGGCAAGCCTCAGAGTTCACCTGCCTCACTCAGTCTCCCAAGGGCTGGATTAAAGGTATGTACCACCATGCACTGCTTCGCCTACCCCCCCCCTTTTGAAGGGCGGTGTAGAGAATCTGAGTTTAGATCCTCACGTTTGCACAGCAAGAACTTTATCAACTGCGCTCTCCCCCCTTCCTCGTGAAGAATGCCTTGCTCCGTCCCTTGAACATCACATAGCCCTGCTGGCAGGCAGAGCCCACATATTCTGTCTTGTTTCTGGCGCTGTGTTTTCCCCACTTTGAAGGCCCAGTCTCTCCCACAGCAATGAAGACAGTCTGTGCTTCTTGGGTGCTGACTGAACAAGAGTGACTGTAATTTATTTGATCAATTGATTTCTATCGATCAAAGCCACAACATGGGATCAGATTGGGAGTGGGAAACCACTTCTTATGGCATCCTGCCTGTCTCTGCCAGTCCAAGGAAAGACCCAGGAGAGGCCTGGGCGCTGGGGAAATGCCAAGAGACCTCTCATAACTACTGTCACTGGGGAACCCTTTGTCCTGGTGTCTGAGGTGTTCTGACTCTAATCCAGAGGAGACGGGAAGCAATAGTCCATGTAGAGTAGACAGATAATTCACACAGACAGTGGTGCTTCATGAACAGTTTGTTCTTACAACTTGAACAGGTGCCTACCTGGCCAGCGCTGAGGGAGCTTAGTGACCTTGGACAATTTCCAGGCCCACCGTACCTTCCGATCTAAAACGAGGAGGGTGAACCAACTAGTATTAAAGTTTTGCCTCTCAGTGACTGGGGATGGGGGTGTGCGGAGAGGTGCAGGGAGGGGGGCTCTTCTTTATCTGAGCTGCTGTTTGCCAGGAGAGTGATTCTGAGGTATTCTCTCCCTTGGCCAGGGCCTCTGGGTTAGGAATGCAGAGTGTAAAGCTGGAGAGATGACCAGAGGGCCTGCCCCATAGTTCCTGCCTGAATTTTCTTCAGGAAGCCACCCTCGACCTGAGACTCTCCAGAAATAACAAGGCCCCTCCAACTTTGCACCCAGGAGACCCCCACTCCTGAGGACCGGAAGAGGCTGTCAGTGAGAGGTGTGGGAGCCACTGGTGGAGGACTACTTGGACTCCAAGAGGACTAAGGGTTTGGGCATTTACGGTAATTTGGGGATTTAGTGGAATCTCCGGGTTCTAGAAGATTCTAGAAGACTGTTCATTCTAAATCAAATGTAAAGGAGGCTCAGATAGAAATGGAAAGTATTAAAGTGTCATACTCCCTGAGTGCATGTGACACTTTCTTCTCCCCAATTTCCTTGGTATGATAAAACCTGAGGGCCTGGGAGGAGCATTCCCAGAGCAGTAACCCCTCTTGTACCTGGGCTCCTGTTCTGTCACTGGGAGTCATTTACTTTGAGCCAAGGGACTTTACTCCTCTTTAAAAATTCATCTGTTCAGCTGGACATAGTGGCGCACACCCGTCCCAGTCCTCAAGAGGCTGAAGCAGGAGGATTTCCTTGAGTTCAAGACCCCCTGGACTAACAGTGAGTGTCAGGCCAGCCTGAGCTATAGAGTAAGACCTTGTCTCGGGAAACTAATCAATTAGCTAAAAGTCATTCATCTTCTGTACATGTGTTTTTGAAAGACCCACCCCGTTCCAGAGTCTACAGTAAGTTTGGAGGGCATACTAGAAGAAAAGTGCAAGAGACAATAATAATAAAGAGGAGAGAAGCCGGAAGGCTGGTGGTTCCGGGGTTAAGAGCCCTTGCTGCTCCTGCAGAAGACCTGGGTTGGTTTCCAGCACCCACATGGTGGTTCACAACCATCCCTAACTCCACTTCTAGAGGATCCAACGCCTTCCTTTACACTCCGCAGGCACCAGGCATGCATGTGGTGCCCCTACATACATGCAGGCCAAAACATGCATACACATAAAACGAAATAAACAAATCTAAAAAATAAATCAACAAAACTCAGGCAAATGTCAAAGGAGGCTCATGGGAGAGGGTAACTGTGGGGCGGGGACAGATTTCTTTGACTGAGTGGTCACGAGAGAGGCTTTAGTGACGAGCATCGGCTGAGCTGAGACCTGAGGATGGGTTGGAAGGGGCCATCTGAGGATCAGGAAGAGGAGTGTTCTTGTCGGAGGGGGCTACAAAGGTAGAGTAGGGAATGGACCCGGTGTGCTGCAGGGAAAAGACACAGGATTGCTAGAGCGCAACTCTGGGGGGAGCCAGGGAAGGAAGTGTGTGTCCATTCCGAATCGGATCTGTTTTTGGAAAGCGATGGCTGCAGACGTAACGAAGGATGTCAAGGCGAGATCGCACCAGCTTTAAGGCACATCCTGCATCCCAAGACTGCTCGCTTACGCGAGAAAAGAGGAGGAAATCCAAGACACAGGGACAGAAAGGTCACAGCGAGATGGTGACAGAGACTGGAGAGAGGATCCTCCAGCCACAGACTGCCAAACACTTAGGACAGCCACCAGAAGCTGGGGGAGGCAGGGAAAGATTGTAAGGGCGCCGGCAGCAGCTAACAGAAGAGGGACAGGGTCTATTTCAGCCCTCTGGAGGGGCTCAGTTTATTAATTTTGGTGTCTCTGACGTTCTGAACTGTGAGAGACAACATCCTTATTATTCATTCATTCATTCATTCATTCAGAGATGGGGTCTTTAACTCAGGCTGTCTTGGACTCACTATGTAGCCCACCCTGGCCTTGAACTCATGCCATCCTTCCATCTCACCCTGAGTGCTGGGATTTCAGGCATGAGCAGCACACTTGGTTTATTTCCGCTGCTTCAAGCCTGTGGTGCTGTGCCTAGAACCCTAACAAAAGAGGTAAGAAATCCTGCCAAGAGCAGCTCTATGCCAGCCAACTACCCATCGACCGACCGACCGACGATGCGGTGACCGTGTAGACAATGAATCTTATCGAGAGAACGAAGAGGGTGCCAGAAAGACCATCATAGCAGATGCACGTGGTGGCGGAGGGAGCGACAAAACCGGAAAGGAAGACATAAAGGTGACCGAGCTGAGGAAACAGTCAGGAACAGGCTGGGGAGGGTGCCCCGTTGTCCTTGGGGAGCTTCCAAGCCTCTACAGAACCGGGTCTTCCCCTGAAGCAACAGGCGAGTTCAGGGGGGATTTCTGGGAGCTGGTGGGAGCAGACAGGTGGAGGGGGAAGGTCCAGGGTGTGGGGGCTGATGGAGGGCAGGGACTGTGCTGTCTCTTTTCTCAGATGCAACATGGGACATTGCCTGCGACTACATGGATGTCACACAAAGCCTCCTCTGAAGACCCAACCCAAGGCCACTTGTGGTTGTCAGTGTCCCCGATGTCTTGTCCCTGCTCTCTCCACACAGACTCACCCCGGAACCCCAACGGCAGCACCCCTGCACAACCCCCCAGCAGACCTTGCCAGCATCTGTCACCCAGTTGTCAAGCCCTGCTCACCCCATGCACACCCAGAAGCTGGCCCAGTCAGCTGGAGGCAGGCCAGGCCACGGGACACACTTCCCTTCTTGTCTCTCCACAGAGACAGGCCGTCTCTACTCAGTCAGCACACGGTGAGGGGCCTGGTGACTTTGTTCCTGCACACTGAGCGGATTGAGCACCAGCCTGGGAGGAACAGGACATGGGACAGAAGGGGCAGCTCTGGCCATGACACGGTTTGAACCATGCGGGCCACCTACCGTGGAGACTTCGTGATCATTCTGGATCTCATTGCTGGTCTCTCCTGGGACACCGTCGACCCCTGGGCTGCAGCCTGGCTCCAGAGATTCTCTCTCCTTTTGCTTGGTCTCCAGCTCGGGGACAACGGTGCCCTCTACTCTTCCAGGAGAACTTTGGGGGGCCTTCTCCCTGACTGCTCCCGCCTCTGGTGTCTTGGCATCTGCACTTTTCTGTCCGGAACCCTCCTCTTCATCTGCCACACTCTCCTCAGAGGCTGTCCCTTCTGTGGCCTTCTCAGTGTCTGTATGCTCTCCGGCTGCTGTCCCTTTCTCAGCCTCTGCGCTGCAGGTTTGGGGGTGCTCTGGGGCCTCCAGACCGCCCTGGCCAGCTGTGTCTGGATTCTGTCCGGCCTTGTCTCCCGCACTGGCCTCCTCTGGGGTCCCGACCCGCTCTTCTGGCTTCTCCAGGCTGTTGCTCCTTCGAGGAGCCTTTTCTGCAGACCCCAGGGGTCCCTCCACCCCATCTCCCAAGGCCTCTTGGTTGGGTGGGGGAGACCCGGGGGCCTTGTTCTTGCCAGGGAACACATCATCCCCGTTCTCTTCCCTGGTACCATTTTCCTGAGATGGTTCCACAGCCCTGTAGTCCCCAAGGTCCCCACAGTCTGACTGGGACCGCCGGAATCGCCGGGAGGGAGGACGTCTTTTAATTGAGCCTCTTGTCCGCACCTGGAAGAAGATATGAGGGACTATTTATCTTGAAAATAAAAAAGTCCAAGAGAAGAACTATGCGTGCTGAATGAACTCACTGAAGGTCCATTAAGTTTCCTAGGAGGGTGTGAAGTTATTTGCTGTTTATTATAAATCAGAACCTAGAGCAGCATTTCTAAACTTGTAGGTTAAGACCCCACAGGGGTTGCCTATCAGATATCCTGCTGATCAGATATTTACATTATGATTCATAACAGTAGCAGAATTACAGTTATGAAGTAGCAACAAAATGCTTGTCTGGTTGGGGGGTCACCACAGCATGAGGAACTGTAGTAAAGGGTCGCAGCCTTAGGAAGGTTGAGAACCACTGCTCTAGAGGATTGTAAAACTACTTGGTAAGTGGGAGAGTGAGGATGCCTGAGTTTGGAGTCTCGGCACCTTTATGTGAAAAACAGAGACCAGCACACTAGCCAATTGGTGAGCTCTGGGTTCAACGAGAATGGCCCAAAACACTGGAGATGATGTCTCTTTACAATAGCCCAAAGTTTGAACACCCCAAGTGGTTCCCTTGGGCACACCACAATATGGCGGATCCAGAACTTACCTTAGTGTAGGAGGGCAGGTGAGTGCCTTCCGGGGGCTGGTCAAAACTCACAGGCACCTCTTCTGCCTCACCTGGCTGAGACCGGATGCCAGGGCTACTGGGTGTGGAAGGGGGACTATGAAATGGTGACACTATGGCCTTGAGTCCAGGACTTTTGGGTGAAGCCCCGGGCAGAAGAGCTGCCGGGTCAAAGGCTAAGTTGGCCTGTCGAGGAAAGGGAAAAGATGATGGCATCTGCTTCACTGGCCCCGCAGCTGGTTGAGGATGCCCAACAGGAAACTCTGTGTGCTTCCCCCCAACCAATTATCCGCCATTACATTATGGCGGCTTCTGGAAGCATGGTCTACCTTCTGGAAGCATGGCCTACCTTCTGGAAGCATGGCCTACCTTCTGGAAGCATGGCCTACCTTCTGGAAGCATGGCCTACCTTCTGGAAGCATGGCCTACCTTCTGGAAGCATGGCCTACCTTCTGGAAGCATGGCCTACCTTCTGGAAGCATGGCCTACCTTCTGGAAGCATGGTCTACCTTCTGGAAGCATGGCCTACCTTCTGGAAGCATGGCCTACCTTCTGGAAGCATGGTTTACCTTCTGGAAGCATAGCCTACCCATACCTGCTACCTGGCTCACAGCAGGCTGCCTTGGGTGCTCAGATTATGATGAGGTGGATTCAATAGACACTCCAACAGCCCTGGCCTGACACAGTGGTGTAGCCCCCCCTCCCAAGACAGGGTTTCTCTGTGTAGCCTTGGCTGCCCTAGAACTTGTTCTGTAGACCAGCCTGGCCTTGAACTCAGAGATCCACCCACTTCTGCTGGTTGCTGGGGTTAAAGGTAGGTGCTCAGGAGACAGAGGTGAGAAGATGTCTGTGAGTTTGAGGTCAGTCTGGTCTACATTGGTGAGCTGGGACTACACAGTGAGACCCTGTCTAACAACAACAACTAACAATAATAATAATAAGTGGAACAGCTCCAATTAGTAGTCACAGGGGCCCAAGGACAAGCTGCTGGCAGCACCTTTAGCTCCCAGATTCTTGCAGTACTTGGCATCCAGGTCATCTTCCCATCAGCCAGCAGCATTTGCTGCCTATCAATACCTGCTGTCTACGGCTATCACCTTAGCGAGCACTCCACTCAGTCAGTGTCGGGCTCCTGAGAGGAAGGAGGCCTAAACTTCCTGAGGTTCATGGCAGGCCTGCTTGTCCCTCAGGCCTCCAGGTAGAGTTCGGTCTTTGGAGACAGCACAATGGTGGATTCTGCACTCTGCAGGGTGTCTCTCCTCTGACCCCCTGGGGCGTCACAGTACAGTTGAACCAGATCAAAACGGACACAAGGGAGACCAAAGGAAGAGTTACTCAAAGGTAACTAAAACCTAAGGGACTCTACAGGATCGGTGGGGGAACACGTGGGAGACCCCAGATCAACCTTACAGACGGTAGAGCAGGAAGATGGTTATGGAGGGATTATGTATTAACAGTCCAGACAGGGCCTCACGAAGCCAGGCCTTCAACTCACTATGTAGCCAGGCATGGCCTTGAACTTCTGAGCTTCCTGCTTCTGTCTTCAGAGTTTCGGGCATGCTCCACTATGTCCAGCTTTTGAGCGCTAGGAACTGAACTTTGAATTGAATTGGGTTTTCTGAACTCTGGCAACTGAGCTACATCACCAGGCCACAGATTTTTAGCGCCATCTGGGGGCACACCTCTTCCTCCTGCCCTTACAGACGCTAACCTACACAGTTGAGTTGATCTAACTGGGCTGGTCACATGTAAGACCTCAGAGAGGGGACCAGCAGGAGAGGCCGGTGGAGCACCAGAAAGTCCCACACACCCAATTATATTTAACATGGGATCTTTCTCCTACTAGCTGCTTATGATCTTGAGCAAATCTAAATGCCCTTTCTGAGACTCGGATCCTCTATTTGTCCCAACTTTCAGTGACCTCCACAGCCTTTTATGACTGATTTCTGGGGGCTCTCATGCATTGCTTGGCTAGTACCCCACACTCACAGTGTCTCCCCTCCCACCCACCAGCACTCCCCTGAGCCAAGACTGATGACCTTGAGAGGTCCCAAGAGTTGTTAGCACTCTCAGGCTACAAAGCATTGCACATGTTTAGGAAGGTAGCCATAATTTACTGTGTGAATGCACAAAACAGACAGGACTGAGTCATGGGAAGAATTAAATATAGAAAATGCACAAGGTAAGAAGCAGCACTGTTCATATATATATGTATATATGTGAACGTTTTGATCTGGTTCAACTGTACACACACACACACACACACACATATATGTATGTATATGTATATGTATATGTATATGTATATGTATATGTATATGTAGCCTATGATGAGTACCAGGGAAAGGCCGGACCACAGGAGTCATGCGAGCATGCATGAGGTAGGCAGGATGCATTTTACACATACCTGAAGCTTCTCAATCAGAGGGGAGCTCTTCACCTTGATTTTAGGTGGGTGGCTGGTGCTGTATGGTGATTTCTACAGAGAGCAAATAAACCCAAAAGAAACAAGTGAGCTGGGGGAGAAGAGGGGGCAGTCTCTTAAGCTGTCTTCACCTTGGTGCCGCACCCACTTACCTTGCAGGCCTGGATGAGGCAAGGCTTCCTGTATCCACCCCCCTCATCTCACCACAAGCAAGACTACTTGAGTTTGAGCTGAGAAGTCAGGGCAGACATTCATACCACAGGAAGCCTCCCATCCCAGGAAGAATGACTTCATTGTCATTAGGAGGAAAAACTACATCTGGGGGGCGGGGATCAAGGCCTTCACCTCATGGCCTTCTACAAGGCAAATCAACAATTGGAGGGAATTTCACAGACAAAAGGCAGAAATTGTCATAAACAAAGCAATAAATCACAGGCTGGGGATGGAATTAGACAGAGGTATTATTAAAATCCCTTCACTGAATTAATATTTTGGAAAATCCCACCCATGGCCTGGTTCATATATTAATCTTCCCCAAACACCGAATATTCAGTTTAATTTAGCAGATACATGTGTCAAGTATCTACCAAGTGCCATCATGTATCATGCTAGTTCCACGAGGACGAGTGTGATTGACTGTCTGCCCTTAACTGACAGCCTGTGGCTGCTATCTATTACGTGTGCTCTGTCAATTACTTTCGTGATCAATGTACACCATGAATTTTTCCTGCTTCCAGATTATGTATTTGTAAAAAGACTGACTCCCTGTTTTATGTTAAATTTCCACTACTTTGCAAAAGTGATGGCTGTCGTACGATGATTCAGTGATGGTGGAGAAACAGAAGATGATTTTCATGGTGACAGACAGGGCCGAGCACAGAAGGGGTTTTTCCAGTAGTTTGGGACCAATGTAAATGACCTCCCCCCATCTCCATATATGACTGTACTGGAACCACAGAAAAGAAATACTGCTGCTCTCTTGGTAATATTCTGGGGTGTCCTATTATGTTTCAGTTGTAGAGGAAGAGAGACGGACTCAACTGATCAGAGACCTTTTCAGATGCCGGTGCCAAGGGAGCGCATGCTGCCGTGGGGCAGTCAATGGCTGGGACTCAGAGACCTGCCTCCTTCTGACTCCAACGTTGATGAGTGGACGGATGCCTGCTCCACCAAGATTTCGTGGCTGTGGCAAAGAATGCTAAGGGCTTTCTTTCAAGCTCTAGATTGCCACTGCCTCCATGAGTCTGCACTGCCAGACTCATTCCTAGGGCAGTCAGTCTGTCACGGAGCCTTTTGTTTCTAGTGAGCATCAAGATCCTTCAGCCCCAATCGGGAGGGTCTTAGTTTCTGGGTGTCATCAAGGATTTTGTGTGTTTTCATAAACTGCAGCAGAATTTTCTCTACCAAAGCTCACTTTAGGTAATATTATAAACTCTCCCAATTGTTTTCAGAAACAATGGAAATCCAACAAACAGTGCCTTTTAACCACAGTGAGTGCTAGAGACGCAGCAGAAGTGGACTGTGGAACTAATGATTTAATGATCAAGTGCAACCGCTGGTGCAGTTCACAGGATGGTCAGCAGAGGGCAGCATTTGGCTTATAATTTAATCACAGGCTCCAGGCCCGTGGCTGGGGCTAAGACAATCTGCAGAGATAAACTAGCTTGACATTCATACATTTTATGTATATGTGTATTAATACAACATTCCAACAGTGTATCGTGACATCTGAAAGTTCTGGACCTGATAGTTTCAGATGGAGCGATATCCACGTCCTTTCAACATCCATCCAGTCATCCGGTTCTCTCAGAAAAGGTAACTTGTCACCTTGCCTACAGTCAGCCGGTGAAATCCTGGCGGCTGACCCCACATCTCAGGTCCAGAGGGTTCTAGGAGGTAAGGGATGAACTGATCCTTCCAATCCCTATGCTTGAGCAACCTAGGGCAACCCAAAGGCTCTCAGGGTTCCTGTGGGCTGCATGCACTACACAGGCATGTGACCCTTCCACGCGGCCCTGCCAGGCGAACTGTGCCCTCTTTCTCTGACAGAGGTTTCATTCTGAAGTCCAGCACGGCCTGGAGCTTGCTATATAGACCCGTCTGGTCTCCACATGGCAATCATTCCGTATCACGCTCTGAAGGGCTGGGATTGGGATTGTGTGCCGTGACACCCCACTCTGAATTTCACGGCAGAAAGGGAGTCATTGATCCTAGGGGCGGTGTTGCTTGCATGAAGTCCGTGAAATGAAGCCGGACAATCCAGTCACTACAAACCTGACTCGCTTCATCTGCTTTCCTTCCCATGAGCAAAGCTTTCCCCACCCAGCCCCCACCTCACCCCCTCCGTGCTCCTTCTCGTAATGTTCCTGTCCTTGTTCCTCAAATAAGGAACCAGTGTGGGGCAACGACTCCCCTTGGGGCAAGCCTAGGTTATCAGGGGGCAGCCTCAGACGCCCGCAGCGTCAGCCCGGCACCTCTACCGCAGCAGAGTGTGCCAAGCTCAGCGGAGCAGGGCTGCAAGGAGAAGTTAACCCTTTGCAAAGAGAAGCTGGGGGTGGTAGCACTGGCTGGGAACGCCACGAAGCCACAGCATCGTGATGCCAGCGCCTGAGGAGACCCAACAAAAAACCAGTTTGTTAAACTCAGCTCTTGGGGTTTCGCAGCTCATGAGACCACCCTGTTCGGTGGAGAAGGAGTTATTCCCAGAGCAGACGGGCCCCAGACCCCACCTCTACTTGACTGGGAATAGCTATGAGTTCTTCACCCTTTAAATTTTTTTTAAAATATATTTTTAACTAAATGATTTTTTAGTTATGCGTATGGGTGTTTTGATGCCTGGTGACCATAGAGGCCTAAGGAAGGCATCATATTCCCCCTGGACCTGGAGTTAGAGATGGTTGTGAACCACCATGTGATGTGGGTGCCGGGAATCGAACTCCAGAACATCAATGAGTGCTCTTATCCACTGAGCCATATCCCATGTGCCAAGTTAACTGCTTCTTCATTACATGTATTCATTCATTCATTCATTCATGTGTATGGAGTGTGTTTGGCACATATGTGCCATGGCATGTGTATTGAGGTCAGAGGATGACTTTGGGGAGCCAGTTTTTTTTTTTTTTTTCTTTTGACCATGTGGTTGCCAAGGATTGAATTCAGGTCATTGGGCTTGGTGATAAGCAAGTGCCTGGACCCGCTGAGCCATCTTGCTGGCCTGAGTTCTCTGCTTTTTGATGCACTTGTGAGCTTTGGGTTGACAAAAAGGCTTGAAAAACTATTCATCTACATCAACCGTTTTACTCTATAGGGGACCAAATGTAGGTCTGCCTAAGTCCACAGGGGCATTTGGTGCCTTTTATCAGGATGCTGATCCCCAGAAAGAAGGGGAGGGAAGAAGAGGGAGCTGAAGTGGGAATTGGGAACTGAGCTGTGTGACTTGCTTGCTCTATTTTGGGCTTGGCCTCCCAGGCCTGAAGACAACGTGCAAATTGGTTTCTGGCATGACCATGGCCGTGACCACAGGGAAAGTTCATGGGCTGCTGGGCTGGGGCCACTCTAACAGCTACAATCAGATAACTAAGGCTGGGCAGGCTGCAGGCTGGGACCTATTACTGGCTATGATCTATGACACCAGGGCCTTCATTATTCTGGCAGCTCTGGCTATTTATATCCGAGGCCCAGGAGGCCTCCTGTGTGCTCTGGTTTTCTTCCAGTGATCCTGAACAATAGCCAGCCTTTTTGAGGCTATGGAGGGACCATGAACTTCTCCAGCATTATAGTTCTGCCTCTGGCAGCATAGCCTCTCTGTCCAGGACCCTTCTACACCCCATCGAGACTTAGACTGAAAAACGGCTCTGGTCCCTGACTGATCCTTAAAGAGTCTTGGTGTGAGAGACCGGGGAAAGCCAGACTCCAAGGTAGAAGATCCAGGAAGTATCAAGAGAGACTCATTCTTGTATCTGAGGTGGAGAGACCCTTGGGCAGACGGCAAGGTCTAAACGTGTGATGTTTGTAGCTCTTCCCGCAAGGGGGATGAAAGCCCACAGCCAGCATCTCTGATCCCAGGGTAGTACTTACCTCCTCACCATTCTGGCCCAGCTCTACCTTGGGGGGGAACAGGGGGAGAGAGCAGGGTGGTCTCCTTCTGGCTGGTCTATTGGCTGGTGTCTAGAGGGAGAGCAACAGACGACACAGAGAAAAAGAGAGGGGGTGAATCAGGCAATAGAGAAGGAAAGGAAGGACTGGAAAGCAGTGTTAGGGATGATTAGAGATGTCTAGATGAGGAGAGAATGGAGGTGGAGCTGACCGTCTAGGGACCGTCCTCCTGCTGAATGGATCAGCGCTGGCCATGGTCTCCTTTCCCTTTCTGCTCAGCAAGGTTGTCCTCTCGCACTTAAGGTCCCTAACCTGAGCCAGCCTCTCAAGATGGCATCCACAGTTCGCCTTTTTGGCTAGGAGGCAGAACTAGTCTCTGAGTTCAGTGCCATCTCCGCTGTCTCTTAGAGCGTTCCTCTGTCTAGATATCACGGCCGATTTTATTTTTAGTTAAGAAAACCAAAGCGCAAAATCCTGTATGTAAAAGAGCAAGGCAGCTGAGCTGTCCCTGTCTGTGGGGCCGCGGCAGACCCTTTCCACCTGAGCGCTCTCCCTTTTATTTCTGTTGTTGCTGTTTGACAGGATCTCCTGTGGCCTGGGCCTAGCCTTGAAGTCCTCATGTCACTGGGAATGACCTTGAAGTCTTGGTCCTCCAGAGCTGAGATCCCAGGTGTGCAGCTCCATGCCCGCCATGCTCAGCTCACCCCCCGTCTTCCCCAACAGAGTTTCTCTGTGTGTAGCCCTGGCTGTCCTGGAACTCGCTTTGTCGACCAGGCTGGCCTCGAACTCACAGAGATCCGCCTGCCTCTGCCTCCCGAGTGCTGGGATTAAAGGTGTGAGCCACCACTGCCCGGCCTCAGCTCACTTCTAATGGGAGCCACATAACTGAGAAAATCTAGTTCAACTGTCCAAAGTCGTAACACTTTGGAAAAAAAAAAAAAAAAAAAAGGCATTTTCTTTTTCAGCAGGATTCTTCTAGAATCTGCTGGTTCTGCATTCCTGGTTTCTTTTTGGAATGTGCTTCCACATTCTCAGTTCCGGATCTAATGCATCCTTGCCTATCTCCTGCTTCTTAGCCTAGAAGCAGGAGGCGGGCTGGACAGAGGGGTACCGCACCTGTCTGTGTCAGTGGATGCTCATGAGGAAAAGGAGTCCGCACTTTGCCTGTTTCTCAGCCCTCCTCACCACAGTGGGAGTCTGACTCTGGTAGGGAAGGATTCTGCCCAGGCTCTAGCCAGTGGTGGCACATTCCTCACATTCAGAGGGACCCTCTCTGGCTTCTCTTCCTAATTTGGTCATTGCCAAGATTCCTCCTGCCCTCTTTCTTCTCAGGGCCTGACAGGCTTCCCCTTCCTCCAGTCACCTCCCGGAAAAGGACGCACCAAGTCTCCAGACTCACCTCCCTGGCTACAGCTGCTTGCTCCCGAAACCGCCCAGCCAGCTGAGCCACGGAAGGCTGTGCTGAGCTGTCCACGTTGGAGTTAGTCTCTGCGGCTCTTTCCTGGCAAACAAAAGAGAGGCACACGTTAATCAGCAAGTGTACACTCGGCTCTTCAAAGGGTCCCATGGGGTGCCACGAAAGGCACCTGTTTTGTGGTTCCATCAGGAATTCTGGGATGAGATATTTTTAATAATATTTTGCAACTGGCTCCCATATTCAAGATTAAAAACAACAACTACACACACACACACACACACACACACACACACACACATATACACACACACGTACACACACACACACGTACACACACGTACACGCACTATTCAGTCATCTACATTTAGTGAGTAGCTACAATGTACTGGGGTTCTGGATGTACCCTTGGACAAAATAAGGTCTTGTCCTAGACAGGATCAGGGATTGGAGGCAGTCAGGGCAGGGTCTCTCACTCTGCAAGGACCCGCCAGACATGGGAAGCGTCAACAATAGTCTGCAAACCTCTGTCCTCTGTTTAATGACTCTGAAAAACGGGGGTACAGTGGGGTGGCAAAATGTATTTGGAGCTAGAGCCTTTGTAGGAAACAGAGAGAGCATTTGCCCTTTCTAGAATTTTCACACCCAAATGTGTATGACTTTGTTTTCCCTACTTGACTGGATGCCTTGGGTGACAGTGACCATTTATTAAATTAATGAATGAGAGGCAGGAGCAGACTGGCTGAGAAGGGGGCCCCTGGGACTCAGAGACCTGCTCCACCTCTCTCATTGCTTCAGCGGTCCAGCCTGGGCAGGGGTGGTCCAGCCTGGGCAGGGGTGGTCCAGCCTCAGCAGGGGTGGTCCAGCCTCAGCAGGGGTGGTGCCAGCGTCTCTCCTTAGGCCACTCCGACTTTGCTGACTGACTGTTTAATGGCTGCAGGGGTGGGGGGTAGGGGCACGAGCAGCAGGGCTGTTGTTATTATGACTGGCCATGGGTCTAGCCTTCAGTCCTGGACATTAGTTTATTGATGTTTTAGGCCAAGATGCCTAGAGGGCATAGTCCATCCCATGTGCTGCTTGTCACCATGGCACAGGGTGAGTTACTGACCCTGGACATGGCACCTCATTTCTGCTACATACATCTTAGTTCTGTAAACTAAGATGACCTTGAACTCATGACCTTCCTGCCTTTTCTTTTTGAGTGTTGGAATTATAGGTGAGTACCACCATACCTAGCTCCTTCTGTTTTTGCTTTTTAAAGTGTGTGTGTGTGTGTGTGTGTGTGTGTGTGTGTGTGTGTGTGTGACAGAGGACAACTTTCAGAACTGCAAGCTGGACCCATAGCCAGTCATAATAACAACAACCCTGTTCCTTGTCCCTCCCCAGCCCCCCCACTGCCATTAAACAGTCAGTCACCAAACTCAGATAGCCCCAAGGAGAGACACTGGTGCCGGCCTTGCCCGGGCTCACACCGGTGCCGGTCCCTGCCCGGGCTCACACCGGTGCCGGCCCTGCCCAGGCTCACACCAGAGGGGCTAAGCAAGTCTCTGGTTGATGTCCCGCAGACCCCTTATCCTGTCCGCTGCCTGGGGGAGTCAGGGGCTCCCAGGAATTGAACTCAGGTTGTCAGGCTTGGCGGCAAACACCTTCGCCTGTTGAGGCATCTTGCTGGCCCCACCTCTTGGCTTTTTGGTGGTCTTATGTGCTCCATCCTAGAGCTATTAGGCTTTTGCTTTTTTTTTTTTAAATCACCATAATGGTGATATTTCTTAACACAGGCAGAGAACCTCATCTCCCTCCCTTTGTCTTGGAAGGACTTGGGTAGCAGTTTGAGAAACTCCATCTCTGCCTCCCGCGGATATCATGGCGTCTGAGATGGATGGGGCCTCACTCCAGCAGTAAGCATGCATCTCTATGCCACTTAGACCCCTGTAGACACTTCCACATCCTTTTGGTACTAAGTGGGTTTTTTTTGTTTTTGTTTTTGTTTTTGTTTTTTTTTTGATTTGGTCCCTGCTGCCTCCTGGCAACCAAGGGGAGTAAACGTAGATAACTGGAAAGGAAATTTGTGCAGAGGTAGGAAAGAATGAACGGAGCCTCAGACCTCCTGACGTGAAAGGCTTTTCCAGGGCCAAAGTCAGGTACTTATGCTCATCCCCACTCCAGTCTAAACACTAATGCTGATTTCAAGGAGGACTTCAAATGATTCACCTCTATTCAAAATGCCAGATTTCCCAAAAGTTTCTGGGAAAGCCCTGGAAGCCTGGAGCCCATCCGAAGAGGCTGTTGGATGGGCTCAGGACCGGTCCACGTCTGATCCTCCCACTGGCCATATCAGTTGTGGTCAGAGACCCGTACTTCGATGTCCGGGAGCATCAGAAAGGCTTTAGGGACAGAGTGTGGTGACTCGAGCTGCCCTTGGCAAAGATGAGGGGCGGATCGGTTTGTCCATCTGTCTAGCTTCCTGCTCCACACCAGCGTGGCCTCTGTCCACTGCTATTTATTACTCCAGCCCTGCTGACGGCGCACCCTACCTCAGCTTTCAGGCGCTGAAGGCTGGTGGTGCAGGAAGAGACATTCCAGTTAAAAATAGAGCCACGGGGCGGGGCGGGGTGTGTGTGTGTGTGTGTGTGTGTGTGTCCGAAAACACCGGAACTTCCCCATCTCAAAACTGTGTTTGCCAAGGGCCTCGGCAGCAGGGGAAGGTGAGGCTTCTGGAAGCACTTAGGGCTTACAGGTTGGGTGAAAGGGAAAGTTCTAGTACAGAGTTTGTTTCCTAGGCTAATGAATTCTGCTTAGCTGACAAGGCTTCTCACCCCCACTTATCTCCAGAACACCTCCTTTCCTAAACTTTGGAATACTGACATGTGACTGCTGTACACACTGAAGCCCAGAGACACACAGTTAGCCAAGGGCACACAGGAGAAACCAAATGGGACTCGCCATGGAATAGCTCACCCTGACACCCAGCGAGGGCCATGAGTTAAGTAATATATCCCGTGAGTGCGCTTGAAGAACTGTGAAGGGCTATTATGTAAGCACCAAAATGATCATCAGCCACTGAGCTGCACAGGTGCAGTGGAAGGAGGCAGCGTGGTCTCCAGGCTGGTGGCTCAGCCCACGTGACGCTTGGCCACCATCTTGCATGATGCTCCGATCCACAAAGCTCCTTCAGGGGGTGCAACAACGTGCAAGTCCATCCCAGGCTGGGGACCCCACTGGGCTCTGAGATTATTAGTAAGGCCACACTCTCACTGTCCCCTGTACTGTACCCCACCCTCATCAGGTCTTCTGTAAATCAAGCTACTCTTAAACACACTGTGTAGCTGAGGATGATCTTCAGCTTTTTTGTTTGTTTGTTTTTGAGACAGCGTTTCTCTGGTGTAGCCCTGGCTGTCCTGGAACTTGCTTTGTAGACCAGCTGGCCTTGAACTCACAGAGATCCTCCTGTCTCTGCCTCCTGAGTGCTGGGACTAAAGGCATGCATCACCACGCCTGGCGATCTTGAACTTTTGATCTCTGTGCTTCCTCTCCCTAAGTGTTGAGATTACATACATTGACCACAATGCCCAGTCTTATGTGGCACTGGGAACCGAACCCAGGGTTTTGTGCATGCTAGGCAAGCACTCTACCAACTAAGCGCCATCTGTAACCTATGTATTCTTGGGTCTAAGAAAGACCTCAGCCTGGCGGTGGTGGTGCACACCTTTAATCCCAGCACTGGGGAGGCAGAGACAGGCGGATCTCTGTGAGTCTGAGGCCAGCCTGGTCTACAGAGTGAGTTCCAAGACAGCCAAGGCGACATAGGGCAACCCTGTCTTGAAACAAAACAAAACAAAACACAAAAACAAAGAATCTCTACCTTCTAGGCATCCCCAAGACCCTCAGGCTCCCTGGATAAATATCTTTTTTTCTTTTCTTTTTTTTTCCCTGGTTCTTAAAGTACTTAGCACAGGGCATGAAGTGTAGAATGTGCTCACCCGGGCTTCGTTCCTTTGTCCCTCTCTCATTCAGCCTATCTGCCAGTGTAGGACCTGGACCCCTGCTCCTACAGCCCCTGACACCCTCCACTCACCCTGTGGACCACACCTGGCTGCAGGCCCAGCCTCCACATCATCCTTCTGGGCCTGGATCTTGCTCGCTACACCCTTCCTGCCACCAAGCCAGCCTGGCTCTGCCAGCTACCTTTGAGACCACAGTTGCAAGAGTGTCCGACTCTGCCGAGGCCAGGAAAAAATCACCTGTGGTGTTTTCTTTCCGTGTCTGTGGGCTTTTCTGAGTGAGAACTGAGGAGCTTATGTCTAGACTGTGTGGAACTTCCTGGACGATGTTGCCATGCTGAGTAAATACAGTTTGGAGGCTGCTGACCATCCACACAGTGGACCCTTTGTGTATGGTCCAGAAGGCCTGCTACCTCTCTGGCTCTGCCCTGCTCTCCACCCTCCTCACTGTTCCAAAATCGAAGTGACTAACAGTCTCTGGACCACAGTGTAGGGGAACAAGGGATGTTGAGAAGCCTGATTGTGCCCAGCAATGAGAGGTCTGTGCTTGAGGGTGAGGGATCTTTTGCTCTTAGCCAGTAAGGAGGTTCCTTGCTCACTCGAACAGTGAACCCAGAGCCTCAAAGGCATGAAAGATGCTAGCTTTTTTGGTCCTCCAGAGAGGAGAAGGATCTTAGGACAGGGCTATCTCCTAGGAAGAGTTTCCATCCCTTTCAAAGCTCTTCAGCATCACTTGGGAAGGATCAGGGTAGCATCTTGGGTGTTCTCTTTGTTCCTAATGCTTCTGTCTATCCCAGTGTTCCCTCATTGCCATCCTAGGATGATGGAGAGGTTACTGGACCAGACGAGGCAGGTCCATTAATCCTACCTGCCTCTGTGAGCACTGTTCTTAAAGCAGTGAGACCTTGTCTGATTTTTACCTCTTCTAGAGGAGAACAGTGAAACCCATGCTGCAGAGTAACTTTCTGTTAAGTGAGTTAGCGATGGCATGGGAACCACCTTGGTTCTAGAGAGCCAGCTTTCCCCAGACCTCAGGCCCCACAAACCCTACCCCTTCACCGGAGGGTGTGTCTCCATCTTCTCTCATCACAGATCCTGTTCTAGGTTCTAAGTGTAACAGTGAACAAGGCAGAATTGTTGCCCTTCCAGAATTTCTATTCCTGTGAGGGAAAGCACCAACGGGGATGCAGACAGATCAGCCACAAGGTGGTATGGGATTGTTACGGGACATGACAGAGGCAAAGGAGGTCGTCCTTTCTATGAGGGTATGGAGAGATCTCTCTGAGAAAGGAGTATCGCGGTTAAATCCCAGGCAGGGAAAAGACAGGGAGGGGAGGTGTTCTGAGCAGAATCCCAAACAGGAACAGGATGAGGAAGAGCAGAGATAAACGAGGCAGGGACTGGAGTTGGGTGGGGAGGTAAAGGATAGGCCAGAGTTAGCGTGGGACCAGCCCCCTCGGATACATTATCACAAGCAGTTGGTGTTCCATTCTGGGTGAGTGGTGACATCAAGAGGCTGCAGGCAGAAGACGGATGAGAACGGGACCGAGACCAAAGGCAGGTGCTAGCCGGGCCTGATCTAGCTAGCAGGTGGCAGTGGAGCAGACCAGACGTGCAGCCGGGGGATGGGGAGAAAGAGAGTTTGAAGGTAAAACTGCTGGCATTAGTGATGAAGCATGTGTAGGTGTGAAGGACACAGCGAAATCAAAAATGGTGTCTGGACTTTCGGGATGGACAATGGGACACCTGAAGGATTTTCTTCTGGGTTGGGGAAGGAAGAGTGGCTGGGGCCTGTGGGGGAGGGAATGGTACTCTCTTGGTCATGGAAGTTAGAGATGTCTCACAGGCATCCTAGCTGAGACACGGTAGAGAGAGTTGAATACACACCTGAGTCCAGAGACCGGAGGAGGAAACAAAGCCAGGCACACGAGGGTGCCCAGGTAGGGATGGCAGTGGAAGTCACAAGGTTGGATCAAATCAGAGGAAACACAGACCAGGGAAGGACAGAGATCAAAGGCTGAACTCTGCATGTCTTCTCTGCTGTGAGCTGGCCTTTATCCGTGGAGGTGGACCACCCCTGGTGCTCCAGGGGAGACACTGAGTGTGGATTGCAGATGGGGTGGGACAATGCCACAAGGTTCCCTGGCTGAAGTGAATAGGGGGACAAGAAACCCCACAAGTTCCACATGAATTACGTGTGGTGTCCCTCATCCCTCTTGGCGGTTCATTCATCCATTCTCCCTTGAGCATCTCCAGATGCTGTCAAATGCATTGTGGGAACAAGTGATGCCTTCAAGCTGTGAACAGACTGTTCCACAAGAAAATAGAAGGTGGAGGTGAGCAGCAACAGCAAATACTTGAGATAGAAGAATAGAAACGGCCACGTGAGAACAAACACTTCTTTCACACAGACCAAAAAAGTCCCAAACATCTCCAAGCTACCCACTTGTAGGATTTGAGGACCTGAAAATGGAAGTTCCTTGGCCTCTGCAACTCCCTTCAAGGGAAAACCCACGTCAAATGCTCAACCCACCAAAGGAGCCCCAGGCATTGGCAAGGGGTAAGTCCTCCTTTGGGTCTCTCTGGGCTTTCCACTTCATCTGGACTTGGTATTACAGCCCAGTGACCCCAGCAGGGTGACTATGGGACACAGTCTGGGTGCCTAGGGCAGGAGCCCTGGGGAGTCCTCTAGGTGGGGACCAGCAGGTATAACAGCAGGAACAGAAGCAGGGTTAGAGTTTGGGTGAACGCCCCGGTAACCTTGGTGGGTAAAAGAGGAAACAGGGATGTCCACGACAGTGTTTGAAGTTTAGCAATGTAATCTGGGAGATACGTTTTCTGAAAAACCTGTGAGCTGTGGCACAATACAAGGAAAGAAACTATTTAGGTTTAGAAAGGGACAGGGACAATAGATGAGAACAATAGATCCAGAGTCAGGCATGGGCTTCTGGCTGCATTGGATGCGTGGAGGGTAGGGGCCTCTGCTGCATGGGTCTACAAGACTTGTTTTCCATCCTGCTCTTGAGAGGGGGTGAAACCTTTGAGAAGTTGGGTCTCGTGTTAGGGCATTAAGTCACTGGGGACACACCCTAGCAGGGTATATTTCGACCCTGACCTCCCCTCTCCCTTTGCTTCCTAGCTGCCACGAGGTGAGCAAGTCTCCTCCACTGTACACTCCCCTTATGATGTAATATGCTACCACAGGCCCAAAGCAGCAAGACCAGCTGGCCCTGGAAACCTCAGAAGCCACACACCTGAACAAAGCTTTCCTACTTTAAAGTTGATTTCACTTGGGTGTTTGTGAACACAGCAATGGAAAGCTGACCAAACAGCACCTCACTGAGCCTTGCTTTCCTGTTTTGTAAGTGAGGTTATTGATATCCATCAGCCTTTGCTTCCACACAATTTGCAACGCATGTCCTGGTGTTTGGTGGCCGCACCCTTCTCCTCTCACGGATGGCAAGAAGCAGACTAACAGCCACGGAGCCCCTACTTGACTGGGGAATGAGTCTTGTGTTCCAGGCAGGGTTCACTGACCACGCTCTGGGTGGGTGCAGGCCAGGCTTCAGATTGATGGGGCCCAAATGCTAGCCCCGCATTTCCTGTTCTGAGGGCCTACATGTTAACCACAGGGGACGAGGGAAGTCCTGAGCCAGTGGAGTCCTGAGTGAGTGTGTACTGTTTGACGTGAGCTGGCCATGTCAAGGATCAAGGCCTCTGACTCACAGGGAATTGGCGGAGTCTTTCCCATTTGGGTCAGGCTCGGATTGGGCAAGGCTTTCTTCTGGCCCCATGTGAGTGTTTAGGAAGGAGTGATCAGTGTGAGCAAAAACTACAACTGCAGCTCCCTCATCCTGGAAGCTGACAGCTAGAGACTGCTCGCTCCTCTGCAAACACATCCTACTGAGACTAGCTACCCCTCCCCCAACCCCGCCCAACCCTGATAACAAGCATGCTGATGCTCTCTATGGTTTGTAGCGGTAGTTGGTACCGTCCCATCCGAGTCTGCACAGCCCACCTGTCCCCAGATTTCCTGGGCATGTGTCTATCCTTTCTGCACTCCCTCCATACCCGTGGTCAGGTCAAGCTCCAGCCACATTGGATGCAGTGGTTACCAAACTTTGTGTCCCAGGTTCCCATCTGTAAAACGGGAATTATTATGATAGTACTATGTTACAGAGCCATTGGTAAGACCTAATGAGTTATGCACGTAAAATGCTTAGAAGAGGGCTTGGCGCGGAGGAAGGGTTCAATAACTGTTCCCTGTTGCTGAATGTTGGTTATGAGGCTAGCAGCTTGCCTGAATGGGCTAAGGAAGGCTCAGAGTTAGGCCTAGTCTTCTCTCTCTCTCTCTCTCTCTCTCTCTCTCTCTCTCTCTCTCTCTCTCTTTTTTTTTTTTTTTTGGTTTTTCGAGACAGGGTTTCTCTGTGTAGCTTTGCGCCTTTCCTGGATCTTGCTCTGTAGACCAGGTTGGCCTCGAACTCACAGAGATCCGCCTGGCTCTGCCTCCCGAGTGCTGGGATTAAAGGCGTGCACCGTCACCGCCCGGCGCCTAGTCTTCTCTTACTCTTCTGTTCCCTCTGCAGTACCGAAGGCCCAGCTGACTAAAGACACCACATTCTTCCCTTAAGAGTGGGACATCCTGCGCCAACCACTATGATGGGCGACTTTATCACCACGGTGGGTGCGTAGCAGGTACTCTTACTTCATCCTTTACTCATTTACCATCCCCAGGAACATTTCACAGGAACCGTGAGCGCACGTCCTAGCTATGGGATCCCTAAGGCAATCAAAGCACTTGAGTGAAAATATCAGCTTCCTGTCCACTGGCCAATGAAAAGTAGAAGGCAGCACACTCACACAGTGGAATAATCTCCACCTACAGAGGGAAAAAGCAGGGGCTCAGGAGACGGCTCAGCAAGTAAAAGGCTTGTAGAATAACCCCGGTAACCTCCACAGAGAGCTGGCTCTCCAGGCTGCCCTCTGACCTTCGCACGCACCCCACGGTTACACGCGCAGCCCCTATTACACACACACACACACACACACAGCGATAATCTTTAAAAAGGAGAATGAAATATTGATTCATGTGGAATGAAGATAACTACAGCAAACATTACACTAACCAGAAGGCAGCCCTAAATACCTCCTATCATTTGATTGTATTTGTACGGAATGTCCAGAGCAGGCACATCTGTAAAGACGGAAGCAGATTAGTGGTTGCCCGGAGTGGGTCGAGGGACAGAAGCGGGGTGATGGCTATAGAGGCGGGCTTCTTCTTTTGGAGATGATTAAAGAAAATGCTCTGATAATGACTGATGATGGCTGCACACATCTGCAGATACAATACGAATTGTTTCATTGCGCTCCCCTCCCCCACCTTTTGAGACAGGGTCTTACTCTGTAGCACAGGCTGATATCACACTTACAGCTATCCTCCTGCCTCAGCCTCCCAAGTGCTGGGATTATAGGCATGAGCCAACACGCCAATTCTAGTTGCCTGTAATATTCACTTATTTATTGGTTTTTCGAGACAGGGTTTCTCTCTGTAATAGCTCTGGCTGTCCTGGGACTCACTCTGTAGACCAGGCTGGCCTCGGACTCACAGAGATCCACCTGTTTCTGCCTCAAAGGTGCTGGGATTAAAGGTGTGCACCACCACCCCCAGCACCCATTGATTTTTAACATTCTTATTTACTAAGTGTGTGTGTGTGTGTGTGTGTGTGTGTGTATCTGTGCACTCACACTCAGGTGCCACAGTGTGCACGTTGGAGATTAGAGTCATTTCTTTCTTCCCATTAAGTGGGTCCCGGGGCTTGAACTCCAGTTGTCCGGCCTGGAGACCTCTCCCTCCAGCCATCCTGCCAGCACTGTTTACTTTAAATCCACAGAGTTTACAGCGTGTTAATTAGCTCTCAATCACGTTATTACTTTAAAAGATAGCAAATCCTTCACACCCAGCCTAAGGGGCCTATTGACTGGAGATAGAGACGGTAATGGAGAGAAAACTGACTTTGTTTCCACAGTCCTGACCTCTTCCCTGCGTTGTACATGCTCCATGTATAGGATCTTCCTGTTCCCAGCCTGCCTTGTACTGCTGACACATCTGAGGAGTTTCTTCCAGTCACCTGCTGGGGGAAGGAGCCGATGAGATGATTATAAAATAGGAATCCAACCCTAGGGGTCTTCGAGGACAGAATCGGCTTGCTGCAAGAATCAGTGGAGGGAGGGCTGGGCGGTGGTGGCGCACGCCTTTAATCCCAGCACTCGGGAGGCAGAGCCAGGCAGATCTCTGTGAGTTCGAGGCCAGCCTGGACTACAGAGTGAGTTCCAGGAAAGGCGCAAAGCTACACAGAGAAACCCTGTCTCGAAAAACCAAAAAAAAAAAAAAAAAAAAAAAAAAAAAAAAAAAAAAAAAAGAATCAGCAAAGGGCTTTTGTACTCAGCCCCTCAGGGACCAAGGGGTGGGGCAGCAGCTGAGTGCCCAATCATGGTGAAGGATGGGGATTACAGGCTAAAAATTTACGGTATTGGAGCTCGAAGGGCTTCCGGTCTACCTGAAGGCCTGGCTGGTGATAACAAGTATCATGATGAGAAGGGCCGCTCTGTGCTGGGTGGACTCACCACCCTATTCAAGAGCAGGGGGAGGGGGGCATCAGGGACAACCTCACAGAGGAAGTGATGAGCATGTCCCAGCTGTCACAGCCAGCGCTTATGATGAGTTTCCTGGGTGACAGGCTCAGTCCCCTAGTGCCCACTCAGTACATGGAAGTGCAATGAAAGCGTCATAACAATGGTTACGGAAAAGTTCGTGTAGCAGGAATCTTAAAAGTTCTTATTAATAAAATCAAACCCGAGGCAAGTTATTGGGTCCAGCTGTAGATCAGAGAAAGAGAAGCCACAGCTATCTCACCTGCGGATCCTAATGTTTTTTTCAGATGAGCTGAGTCTCATCTCGAATGGGTCTCAGCTGAATGCTGCTCAAAAGCTGAACTTAACCACCACATGCAACAGCAAATGCTTACCAGCAAAACCTCTAGTCGTCAGCTATACACTTTCTACCACACCTGGATTAAAGCTCTGGATTAAAGCTGTCACCATGCTGGCTGTTCATGTGCCTTGACTCACAGAGATCCAGAGGATTTCTATCTCTGGAATGCTAGGATAAGGTGTGAGTGCCACCATTTCTAGCCTTTGTATCTAGTGGCTGTCTGTTCTCTGACCCCAGATAAATTTATTAGAATACACAATATTTTGGGGGACACAATACCCCCACAAGTTCGCTCCTTAGGCTGATGTGGGCTGAAATGTTAAAGGATCTGCTGATTGGTCTCGAGGCAGACGCTGCAACCATGGCCGGTTCTTCCTTTTTGTTTGGAAGATGTCTTTTTGTTGTTTAAATTGTGTGTGTGCCTGTAAGCGGCAGAGGCCAGAAGAGTGTGCTGGGTCCCCCCACAACTGGAGGTATAGGCAGTTCTGAGTCACTCAGTGTAGGTGTTGAGAGCCAAACTTGGGTCTTCCCCAAGAGTCGTATGCACTCATTTATTTGTTTGTTTTTTGAGACAGCATTTCTCTGTGCAGCCCTGGCTGTCCTGGGCCTCACTCTGTGGACCAGGCTGGCCTCGAACTCGATATCTACCTGCCTCTGCCTGGGATTAAAGGTGTGTGCCACCATGCAGGGCTGCTGCTGTATGTCCTCTTAATCCCATGATGCTGGATATTTTGATTCATCTTGGGGCTGTTGGGCAACTAGAGGGAATTTGCTCTCACTCTTGGAAGGCAGGACCACTAAGCAGATATATGTGTTGTCCTCGTCTCCTCCTGGCCTCATTCATCTCTCTGGTTTTGACCACTTCTGTTACTTTATATGTGTCTTCCTTCCACACACTACAGGGAGCTCTTGGAGGCCTGCCATCAAGTAAACTGGCTGAGGATAGCCTCCGGGCTATCCTCCTTTCTAGGACATCCTTATTTCTTGCGGGACTTCTTCTTTCCAGGTAACTCTGGCCAAGTCACATGAGCTCCTGAGGCCTCAGCCTCTGCATCTATGACATCAGAATGACCCCTGGCTTGCCTTGTACACTAAGTGGCCAACAAGACTTTGAGGATACAGAGAATGGAGGAGCACATTGGAGGAAGAGCCCAGCTGGACAGGATGAGGGCAGCCTGCCCCTCTGGGAGCAAGTACTGAAGTACAACAAACAGGCCGGCCACCATGAGAGACAGAATGATGTCCCCTGGCCCCACCCAATGTGTCCACACCCTAGTCCCTGGAAGCTGTCATTGCGTAAGGTCACATGGTAAATGGCACGTGAAGCAGCTGGTGGAAATGAAGTTGCCTATCAGCCGACCTTAAAGCAGGGGATGTGTTCTGTATGGCCTGGGGGGGCCCTGTGTAGCCACACGACCCCTGAAGGAGAGAGGACAGCAGAGGGGAAGCCAGAGTCGGGGACCGGAGCTGAGTCTCCTTCCACCTGCCGTGGCCGACTTTGACCGTGAAGGGAAGGGCCACAAGTCCACAAAGGCAGGCAGCCTTTGGACACTGCAAAAGACAAGAAAATGGCTTCTCTCCTTGTGTCTCCAGACTGACTTCAGTTATTATGACCCCTTTTGACCTTTTGACCTCCCAAACAATAAATGCCTGAGTTGGTGAGCACTGACTGCAGGCAGCCAGTTGGTTGTCCAGATCTCCACAAACACCCTTGTTTGCTGAGCCCTAGGAGAATGCAGGTGCTAAGAGAAGGCCCTGCTTTTGAACTGGATGCAGCCCTGTTAGTGTGAGCGAAGCCTAGAGTTCAAGCCCCAGCACTTCCTAAACTGGGCATGGTGGTGCACACTTGTAAAGCCAGCTCTTGGAGGAAGAGGCAGGAGAATCAGAAGTTCAAGGTCATCATCAGCCATGTTGCAAGTTTAAGGCTAGCCTGGACTATGTGAGACCTTGTCTCAGAGAGAGGGGAATGAGGAACACATACACACACAGAGAAAGAGAGGAGAGAGAGAGAGAGAGAAGAGAGAGAGAGAGAGAGAGAGAGAGAGAGAGAGAGAGAGAGAGAGAGAGAGAGAGAGAGAGAGAGACTGATGGACCAATGGAAAGAAATAGCAGCGCGTGAATGCATAGTCCGTGAGGTCATGCCATGAACACAGTGTGATGGTTTAGCCTGATAGATGGAGACCGAAGGGGAAGGGGCTGGTCACCACCCATGTAGAGGAGGCCAGGAAGGGGAGGAGAAGGCAAAGAGAGAAGCATCTAGCTGAGGGTGCTGTGAGGACACAGTGGGGGAATACCCAGCAGATGTTCCTGATTTGCCTGGAGGCATCCCCACTGGCGATGGGAGGGGGAGGGGGAGAAGGGAGGTGCAGGGCAGAGTCAAGGGGCTTCTGGGTACACAAGCGTGTTGCTGACAAAGAGAAGAGGCCCAGGGGTCCAGGCAGGGCTGAGGAAAAAGGAGGAGGCAGCACCTGAAGAGCACTCAGGAAGGGTGAGATGGAGCACACAGACCCAGCCGCACCAGCGTGGGATTGAGGGAGTCAGGCCTGGGGGCTGAATCTTGGCTTCTCCTACAAGGTGACAGCAGAGACTTCCTTCAGGTGGGAATGAAGAATCACAGACCATAGTCAGCGGAGGACAGCTAGGAACGGCAGTCTGACTCAAAGCTACGTAAGACATCATGAGGGGTTGTGTTTTGTTTTGAACTCACTTGCACACTTCTTGACTGTGAACTTTGTAGACGGCAACATCACGTCCCAGAGTCGAAAGGTCGGAAGGTCAGATGCACCTGACTTCTCGACAATTCATTCACCTTCATCAACAAGTGAACGCACCATCATCTGTCTCTTTCCAAGCTCTGTTCCGAACCTCCTAGCTCTGTGCTGTGCTCACCCTACTGATACACTTTGACCTTCTGGAGAGTCCCTCCTGCTGTAAGCCTCAGGTTTTCTGGCAGCCACCCAGAGAGACCCACAGAAACCCTTCTCTAGGAACCACAGTGGTGACAGTGTATGTGTATCTGAGGCCTGTGACATTTGTCCGGCAGGCCACAGCAGAAGGTGAAGACTGCCTTCTAAGATTAGAACAAATTTCCCAAGGACCAGGCCTGCCTGCCTGTCAGCTGTTGCCTCTCCTGTTACAGCGGCGTTCTTCTGGCTCTCTTCTGGCTGGAGCTAGCACAACCAGGAGTGGGAGTTTTATTCGGGCGGACTCAGGATGTCCCAGGCTTGGGGTGCCCACAGGAGTGTGTGTGGCTGAGCCCCGGAGTCCCTACTGTTGAGAACCTCACAAGGATGGGTCGGGGAGAGGACTCTCCCTTAAGATCACTTCCATCCGAGTTGGGACCTCATAGGTCATAGGCAGCAGAACCCATTGGTAATTCCAGTAGCTACAGTGCCCCGAGCACCTTCCCAGTGCCAGCCCATCTACAGACGCGGCTCCACAGACCTTATGCAACACAATAGCTTCTGTTGATGAGAGGGAGGAACATTGGCTTCTCACGGCTAGGGAAACTGAGGCAGAGAGCTAGTTATACTCCCTGAGCAGGGACAGCAATGCTCTCTGGAGTCACTCTGGGGAATGCCACAGAATTCTCTGCTCCCCAGATGAGTGGTTTCGCATTAGCTATAGTGAGAAGACAGGACAAGGGCTAGTCTGAAAGAGGCCGGCCAGGCAAACCCAGGGCACAGCCGAGGGCTTGTCTGTGGAAGCCAGGAGGCCTGGGCGTACACCGTTGGGTGCCAGTGGGCAGAAGGGAGGAAGCCGAACAGTTTTCCCCATTAGTCGATACGAATCTGCGGCGGTGGTTTTATAAAACACGACTGTTGGATTCCTTTGTCTACTGTCACTCAGCCCCAGTGCCCTCAAAATTCCCGACAAGAAGCTCCCCCTATAGCAAGGCTTTTCAGTGTCACCACTGATAGGCTGTTTGTAAACATAAAGTGTCTCGTGTACACTGAGTCGACTTGGCCCTGGTTTGTTCTTGGAAGTCACGCACGTGGAACTGTCCAGTAGAGAGGTAGAAGAAGCTAGCAGAAGGAGGAACACCTAATTATTTTAAATGACTGAATTCTCAAGCCTGTCTGACGACACTGGGAAAACACCATCTAGCAGTGAAGAGTGCGGGGAGCCTGTGGACCCAGACCTTGCCTGGCACACTGGCACTGAGCACCCCCAAGCACAGCCTGGGCGCTCGCACAAACTTTGGGGGAAGAATGAAGGAACAGACCATGCCTCAGCACATCGACACCACTGGACTAACACTCTGAAGGTCTGATAAATATAGATCAGGACCTTACGGCCAAAGTGGGAAGAGACCGTCGGCCCGGGATGGATCTGAGCACACCAGTTTGCACATTTTCATTAAACTTTGGTGGCTCGTCAGGGTTACTGGAATAGTAACAGAGGCCTAGGGGGAGAATGTCCCCTCATCAATCCTTAACAACTGGAACCCTGCATCTGCATGGAGCTAAGACATCCATTACAAGCTCATATTCCTTCCCTGAGCGTTGTCTTCTCTGGTTTTTAATAACTACCCTGTCCTAGGACAGGGCGTTTCTTTAGAAGACTTAATTAAAATCTGTCTTCAATTAAGTGGTTGAATGTTCTGCGAGCTCTTTCGTAACTTTCATACCCATTTCATCCAGGAGTAAACTGAGGAAAAGGAGGGTTTGGATCCCTTACCAAGGAAAAACAGTGTCTGCCCTGGGGACTGAAGATCTGGGATCTGGCACACCCATGTCTACAGTATATTCTTTGTAGGAAATCCAGACGCAAGAAGGCCTTCCTAGCAGGGAACCCACAAAGAAACTGGCCCCAACCCAAGAAGTAATGCTCATGAGAGCTCAGACACAAATAAGCCAGCCTCCTGGAGCCACATCTGAACTCCTCTCCAGGGCAACCGGGGAGTTGCTCCCTGGAGTTCAGCGAACCTGCTCCACACATAGGGACTTCAGCAGGTGACCCACAAGATGATTATGTTTTTCTCTCCCTTCCTTCCTTCCTTCCTTCCTTCCTTCCTTCCTTCCTTCCTTCCTTCCTTCCTTCCTTCCTTCCTTCCTTCCTTCCTCCTTCCTTCCTTCCTTCCTTCTTCCTCCCTCCCTCCCTTCTTCCATTTCTCCCTCCCTCCCTCCTCCCCTCCCTCCTCCCTCCCTCCTCCCTCCCTCTCTTCCTCTCTTCCTCCTTTTTAAATCAACAGTGGATTCGTGGGCACTTTGGGCCATGCTTTACGCCATCACCCTAGAGCACACACCCTGCATTTCCTAATTGTCTGGGTAGTACCCGGGATGGCCACAGATGCGGCTTTTCCAGAAGAGAACTGTTAGCCTAGTTCTCACACAGAGGACCTGGAATTGAAAATGACCTTTTGCATCCTCTCAGAAAGCAGAGTAGAAATGGGGTTCATTTTTGCCTGGGTCAGGATAGTGCTGGCAATGAGGTCAGACTGGACCACCCTGGCCTATGTGTAGTCAGCCTGACACCTGGGCAGAGACTTGAAGATCTGACCAGGAGGATGTAACAGTGGGAAGGGCAGAGTCTGTCTCCAAGCCAGGGACCTTAGAATTTCATTTTCCTCCTCTGTAAAATGAGGCTGTATCTATGGCTTTGTGCACCTAAGATCGATCATTGTGAATATTAAATGAAATAATGTGCATGGGGACTAAAAACAAATATTAACTCCCCAGCTTGTTCATATTTTAGGTTGGTTTTACTTACTATGACCCTGAAGGTTTTAGAATCTGCTTGGTAACTTGAGCACGGATTTCTGTAAGTTTATGGTCGTGGGTATTTTAAGACAACTGAGATGTAAGAAAACACTCCTGCAAAGTCTTGAATAAGCATCATTTTTCTGGAGAGCAGGTAGAGTTCTTGAAATAGAATTCTTAATGCATCCATTAACGCAATAAGGAGTGAGTTCACAGGGAAATAAGCCTTAGCCCCTGTGCTGATTAAGGAGATAGTCCAACTGGAGAAATGGGAAACAAAAGCAGACTAAAGACCATCGCGGTAAGAAGGTAACGGAACTGAGGCTGGAACCGTGACGGGCAGGATGAAAGGCTGGAAAACAGCACAAGCTGGAAGAAGGGGGGAGGAGATGGCTCATGGGTAAAAACACGCACCATCCAAGCCTAACGACCTGGATTCCATCCCAGAACCCACATGAAAAAGCTGCTCCTGTGAGTCTGAAGAGACGTCTCAGTGGCTAGGAGTGCTTGCTGCTCTTCAGGGAGCTGAGTTCAATCCCCAGGACCCACATCAGGTGATTTACAACTGCCTGTGATCCAGGGATCTAACACCCTCTTCTGGCCTCTGTTGGTACCTGCACACATGTGACATTCACACACAGACACACATACATACACAAATAAAGTGGGGTTTTTTTTTGTTTGTTTGTTTTTTGAGACAGGGTTTCTCTGTGTAACAAGCCTGGCTGTCCTGTAACTCATTCTGTAGACCAGGCTGGCTTCGAACTCACAGAGATCTGCCTGCCTCTGCCTCCTGAGTGTTGGGATTAAAGGTGTGTGCCATCACCGCCTAGCACAAATAAAGTTTTTAAAAAACTTTTTTATTTTTTTAACTGAAAACCTGGATGTGTCGGTAGATCAGACTCCGGAACCCAGGAAGGGCAAGTAGGGAGAGGATGAGGATGAGGCAGGCCCAAGGTGGCCAGGGACAGAGCCGTAGAAACTTAAGCCTGACGCTGAGCTCACTCTTACATGACGTGGGTGGATGACTTCGCCTCTGGAACTCTCAGGGCCTTGTCTATGAAGGGGAGACGGCAATTCTTACCATCATAGGCTTCTGTAACAATCAAATGAGTGTGCTGGAGAGATGGCTCAGAGACCGAGCATACTGCTCTTGCAGAGTCCTGGGGTTCAGTTCCCAGCACCCACACGGTGGCTCACAACAATCTGTAGCTCCAGTTCCAAGGAAGTCGACACCCTCTTCTGGACTCTGAGGCTACTGCGTGTACACAGTGTACAGACAAACACAGGCAAAACATGCACATAAAATAAATAAATCTTTAAAAGAAATTGAAGGAGAGAGTGTGTGCAAAGTGTTTGTCAGCCTAAGTATCCTATAAATGCAAGATTTTAAATGCAAGCCAAAATATTTGCAAAGAGAGACAGTAAAAACCAACACGGTGGGACAGACCCCACGGTGATGCAGACATCTTTCCAGAGAGAGTGCTGAATGTCCAGGGAAGGGTGGGTGGCCCTATTGAGACTACCGGAAAGGACCTCGGAACACTGGGCGTGTCTGGAGCAGGGGCATGGAGAGTTCAGGGACATTCCACGTCCAGTCCATCACAGCAAAGGGCAAAGTATAGGAGAGCTGGGAAGCGGAGACTTCCATTTAAGGCAGGCATGGGGGAGGGTTGCAGAGGAGGGAGGGATGGGAAGAAGCAGCTAAAACATGGGCTATTCCAGTCTGGGATCTGCTATGGGATCGGGTCAGAGAATGGGCTTGGAGCCTGAGGAAAGTTGCAACCATAGGATTCAGCAAGCTTTGCTAAATTTCCATACATGGTTCTGGGGGTCCGGGATTTCAAAGGCAAATTGATGTAGCAGCATACAAGACACATGAGTATGGAGATGACATGCTTCCCTTTTTAAATGGAGACAGAGATCCTAGATGCTATTGAAAGAAAAAAGAAACCTTCAGAAAACAAAAGTTCCCTATAATTACTAAAACTTTTGAAACCTGTTTCTGGTATGTGGTATATGTATACTTGTTCATGCATGTGTGTGCACATCTGTGTGCAGGTGCATATGCACAGTGTGTACGCAATGTTGGTGTCTGTGTCGATCGCTCTCCTCATTTTTTGAGGTAAGGTTTCCCATTAAACCTGGCGTTCACTGTTTTAGCTAGACGGGTTGTCCAGGGAACTCCAGGGATCTCCCATCTCTGCCTCCCCAGGGCTGGGGTTACAGGCACACACACCGCCACAGCCAGCTGTTATGTGGGGGCTGAGAATCCGAACTCAGGTCCTCAAGCTGGCATAGCAGCCTTTTATTGACCGGACCTTCCTCCCAAGTCCCTAAAAACATGTATGGCAAAAATGCTACAAATAAGAGAAAACAGTAGATCTGGAAAAGAAGTTGAATCACAGACGAAAAGGAGGCAGCATCTGTCATATAAAGCAGGTTGACAAGACAAGAAAGAATAATATATATATATATATATTTGAGACCACAAATACGCCAATCACAGAAAAGCAGATGTCCAAAGCCAGTCTACATAAAAAGACGCTCAGACTTGTAAGGAAACGAGAATTTAAGTAGCACCGAGATTGCTATGCCTTTCACACAGGCAGGCAGGAGGAGGTGGAGGAGCCAGAGCCCACCGGGGAGCCCTCATATACTGCTGGAGGAAATATGAGTTGTTTCAGTGTTCTGGCAAAGCAATCTGGCAGCATCTATTAAACTAGATTATACAAATCCTCCGGGCTCAGCCTCATGATCTGTCCACCTCACAGACTGTAAAAAGCCCCGTGTCTACGGGCCCAGAGGCCGCCCACAGCACTGTTTACAGCAGTGAAGTACTGGTGACAGAGAGAATACCCATAAAAAAGGAAATGGTTTATGGTCTATCCACATAACAGGCTATTACCAAACCATTAAAAGGAATGGAAGGACATTCTGAACTTCGACAAAAATAGTCTAACGTACATAGAGAATCACAGACGTAGTGAAGTCAATGTATGGTCCCAATTACGGGAAACCTGCTGTCCCTTATGTGTCTACACCTGCATCTGTATGTAGATTTACAAACACATACAACTGGTTAGCTATATGAACATAGATAATTCTGCAGAAAGACATTCATGAAGTTTCTAGGGGCTGCAGGGAAGAGAGCTGATTTGAGGGAACCAACTGAAATAAAAGTTGTGGTGATATATTGTGTACCCTAATAAAGCTTGCCTGAGGATCAGAGGACAGAGCCAGTCACTAGATATTAAACATAGAGATCAGGCAGTGGTGGCACACACCTTTGATCCCAGCACTTGAGATCTCATGCTTTTACTTGGGAAGCGTACAGGCCTTTAATCCCAGGAAGTAATATGGCAGGGTAGAGAAAGGTATATAAGGCATGAGGAAACAGGAACTCACTCTCTTTAGGCTGAGGATTTCGTAGAGGGAAGAACTAGTGGCTGGCCATTCTGCTTCTCTGATCTTTCAGCTTTCACCCTGATATCTGGCTCTGGGTTTTTTTTATTAAAAGACCATCTAAGGCCAGGCGGTGGTGGCGCACGCCTTTAATCCCAGCACTCGGCAGGCAGAGACAGGCGGATCTCTGTGAGTTCGAGGCCCGCCTGGGCTACAGAGTGAGTTCCAGGAAAGGTGCAAAACTACACAGAGAAATCCTGTCTCGTGAAACCAAAAAAAAAAAAAAAAAAAAAGACCATCTAAGATTCGAACAACACAAAAGAGTGTTGGGAAAGCTCAGTGTGCTGGTATAATCTCAGTCATGTAAAAAGGTATGTGATTGAGCATATGTGTGCTGGCATGTGCCACTGGATAGCAACTCAGAACTGATGCATAAAGCTGTCCATCATATATTTTAAAGGGAAAGAAAGATAATTGCCAATATATATTAAAATATAAAATATTCAATATAGAAAAAAAGTTGAATTGCTGACATGAGATTTCCGAGCTCTGCTCTCTGAAGAAGGTGTGGCTTGAACGTGGGAACAAAACCTGGAAAACACCCCGGTGAGGGAGTTGCCAGCCTCTCAAATGTCAACTCTAAGTCCCAGGTGTCTATGGAAAGGGCATACATGCCAGAGGGAAGGGGGAGAGGAGGTAAAGTTACTAATAATTGCATGAAGATATTTTGGTACTAAATGTAAATATGCATGCCCGGAAGGTGGTTTTAGGAAAACTGAAACTTAAGCCAATTCACAGTAGCTTCAGACACATTTTAAAAGGTTGTCTGTTCCTTCTCCCGGGAGCAATCTGAAGCTCAAACAGCCACTTGACCTCACCAGGCACTCAGAAGAAACAGATTTCCAGAGAGCAATAGGACACAGGTGATTTCCTTTCATCCCTACACCCTTGATTTGCTAAGAGCCTTGAATAACCAGCATAAACTCCTATTCCTGGCAATAAACAGACTACATCTCCAGCAGAGGTCATGAAGTCATTAGCTTGGGAAAGGAGAAAGAAGACAGGAGCCAATATAGATGGAATACTTCCTGTGTATACATTACAGACATCTGCTCTTAGTTCTCTCTGCATCCTAGGAGGTGCATGGTACTGCAGAATCAGTTCCTACTTGCGGGAAATCTCAGAGACAAGTGATCTCCCATGGTTGTGAGCTTGGCCCAATGGCATTGGCTTCCAAACTTGCTGAGTCTGACTCAATGTGAAAGCCTCACGTCTTGAAGGTCTTCTTCCTCTCTACATGTCGGTGTATGGACAGAAGATGTCCATGACATGCCCCTGTCTCCCATCACGGGTGCAGAGGCAGACATTGTAAACCTCAGGGTCTTTAGAGACCAAGCAAATGACATAAGGGATGGGTGGGTAACCCAAGTGCATCTAACTGAATATGGCTGCTGCTACTCAGCTAAGACCCAAATCAGCAATTCGATCTAATTTTTCAGTTGAAGATTACAATACATAATGAGGGGGGAGTGGGGGAGGAGACTTTCTCTGGAGGTGGGAAATGATACATTTGGCCAAGTCAGGTATCTATTTGCTACCACTGATGTATGGGAAGAATTCTTTCATCATACACTACCCATTTTTTCCCAACAATTCCATATGATAGTTTTTTTTGGCTTAATATATACTTTATTTTAATTTTTATATATTTGTAATGTATTATATTCTTAGTATTAACTGACATCAAAGGTATTATTTCTTCCTCCTGGAATTCTAAATAGGATTATAATATAAAACTCCAGACAAGATGAAAGAATCATTTGGCCAAGTGTTGGTAGCACATGTCTTTAATCCCAGCTCTCAAGAGGCACAGGCAGGCAGATCTCTGTGAGTTTGAGCCAGCCTGGTCTACAGAGTGAGACTCTGCCATCCCCACAAAAAGAAAAGAAAGACCATGTCAGCAGAGCAGGTGGCACATGCCTTTAGTCGAAGCTCTCAGGAGGCAGAGCCAGGCAGATCTCTGAGCTCTGAATTTGAGGCCAGCCTGATCTACAGAGAGAGTTCCAGAACAGCTAGGGCTACACAGAGAAACCCTGTCTTCAAAAACCAAAAACCAGAGGTGGTGGTGGGGAACCCATCTTATAGAATAGCTGTAGCTTTAAAAGAAGCTACGTAATAAAAATATTGTATGAACATTTGTCCTGTTCAGTCTAAAAGACAGTCATGAGGTGCTGTAAATCCATGTAGACTGAAAACAAACTTCAGGAGATATTATTTTACTAATAGTTTCTTCACTTTATGAAACAATTTCCTAGGCTGGAGAGATGGCTCAGCAGTTAAGAGCACTCACTGACTGCTCTTCCAGAAGACCTGGGTTCAACTCCCAGCACCCACATGGCAGCTAATAACCGTCTAACAGACTTCTCTGATGCAGGGAAAACGGTGTTTTCCATACAAGCTTTAGGTCTGGGCAACTTTTGTTTTAAATGTTTTCAATGTGAGAGGAAAGGCTTCTCACCTGTAGGCAATGGGAGAGTTGTCAGGTTAGAAACCAAGAACTGCTCTCCTGGTACCTGGCAGTTCCATCCCGCTGCCCAGTCCCCAGTCCCCAGTCCTCAGGGACTCCACAGTCAGTGTATTGTCAGACCTGGAGGCTCCCCTTTGTGCCTCCTGACAGCTTGGGGGTGGGGTTTGGGGTGGGAGCGGAGAGGTGGGGTAGTGCGGTCAGCGGTCAGCGCACCTGGGGACCCATGGCGGCAACACAGGTCAGAGCAGGGATTTGGGAGCGCTTGGGAACAGAGCAGATTATGTCATGGAATTTGTCCTTTCCACAGGAACACCATAGGAAACACCTGTAGACAGCAGGAAGTTAGAGGAATTAAAAATATCTGCCTGATCCCTAAAAAATAAATAAAAGATGAGAGGAAAATGCTCTCTTTTCTTCACAGGGAAAACAAACAAGCGATATCTGGTTTGAGCCATTTCCTCTCAGCGAGGCACACTGCTCTCCAGGCAGAGATGTGCCTGGACCATACATTTTAGCAGCCCACGACATCCTGATAATTGATGGTGTCGATCAGTGACAGGCTTGGAACAGGTTCCCAGTCCCCAAGCTTGGGGCTTCTTCTGCAGGAGGGCGCATTAGGGGAAGGGAAGACAACCTCTTTTCCTTGGCGGGGAGGGCAGCCTTCAGCCAGCTTTGGAAACAAGGGCCAGTTGTATTCCTCCTCCCCTGTCTTCTCAGTCCCAGGAAGTCTGCCCCTAGGGTCACAAAGGGTGTTGATGCCAGCCCCATCTAGAGAGGACACATGCGGTCTCTGCAGGACCTAGCCGAGCTTGGAGCAGACTGAGGGTGGCAATCCAGAAATAGACCATGCTGGCTCCTTGATGTCTCACTTGCAAGAAATCACCAAGCCTAGGCTTCTGCCCTTAGCATTTATCTCTGAGCTAGCTTTCATAGTCCCGTGACCACTGACCCTCAGACTGCTACCGATTCTCCCTCAGCTGTGGTCACTGGTGACGGTCACCTAACTGGTTTTCTTGCTTCTGTCCATCTTATCCATTTCCCCCCAGTGCTGCCCAGATAATCATTCTCAAAGTTGAGTTCAGTCAAGTCCCCACTTGGTTTATCTGTTACATGGTACCCACTATATGCTCAAAACACTTTTGTATGGGTTGAATACCCTTCATCTTCAAATCCCAAATCGGAAACGCTCCATAACTCAGAATTCTTTGGATAAAAACATGACAGCACCAACAGAAAATTCCGTGCCTGATCTCATGTGACAGGAAGCAGTCAAAATGAAGGAATACCAAAAAAAAAATTGTATTACAGAATTATCATCAGCCTTATGAAGTTCATGTTTATAATTTATTTGTATCCCAAAGAACTTAAGATAGTCACATATTTGAATCTTGAAAGAATCTAAGACACACACACACACACACACACACACACACACACACACACACACAGAGAGAGACATATATACATAATTAAAAAGAACAGAATCAGTCTTAAAAAGCAATTCTGGCCCCAAGCATTTCTGATAAGGGATATTAGACTTATTCATAGCATAAGGCCTCTGCTCATCTCTCCTCTTGAGAAGGTCATACTTCCTCAGTAGTAGTTGCCAATGCTTACTAGACATGCGCCGTGGGGCAGGAACCACGAAGAGGAGCCCACTGCATCCTCACCACGGCCTTTCGATCACCATGTGGATGGTAGGATTGGAACTCAGGGAGGCTAAATGACTTGCCCAGGGCCCCAAAGCTATGGCGGAGCTGGAATTCCAGCCAGGGAAGCCTCTTTTCAGGCCCCTGAACTTCCCATCCTGGGCCTCTTCCAGTCCTTTCAACACACTGTTCATTTCCATGGCCCTGTGCACATGCTGTTCCTGTACCTCCAATGCCTTACACCTGTTACCCCGCCTAGAGAGTTCTTTATCCTCCATGATCCAGCTCCTTGCTGCCTCCCGGGGGCCTTCATGGACTTCCTCCCTGACTTGTGTCCTCACCAGCCCTCCCCACATCCTCTCTCACAACGCTTGCTTTGCCACACTGAAGCTCTGTCCCTTTCACCAGACGGTCACTGTCCCATGGAGGTCGGTACCATAGCTCTACCTTGGATCCCCTGTACTTCGAGAGACTGACACAGCTCTGCAACAAAAATCAGTTGGTTTCAAGGTGGCAGCCACTGGAGTTTCTGTCTTTGGGATCCAGGCTCTGGGCTGTTGTGACTTGGTTCCCTATGTATTAACTGAGACCAGCAGTCTGCTCAGCTTCCCTGTTTTATTTCCCATAGTTCCTAGGCTTGGAGATTTTAGAAACTTTCCCTAGGGGTTCCTAAGATGCATCTGGGCGTGTGCATCATTGCTGGAGTCTAAAGGAGACAGGGTGTGGGGGCGGGGGTGGAGACAAAGTCTCCTCAGGGTATTCCCATGTCTGTGTGTGTGAAGTCTGGGTAATCCAAGCCTAGAAAGCAACAGAGAAGAAAACACTTCTCAAGCAAGAAAACACCGACTCACAGTCCCTCCCCGCCCCCACACACCGGGAATGTGAGCCAATGACACTACTAATAGAATGCAAAGCACTGAAGTAGCATTGTCCAGCGTATCAGAATGGGAAAAAAAAAAATGTGTCATTGTGGTAAGAAACCAAAGCTTATGGTGAGAATAGGTTCCTTAAAAATTGCTGTGAGCATCAAACAATGATGAATTCTGTCCCTTTTGGTGCAGTTATCTGGAAGAGTATCATAAGCGGTCTGAAATGCTTTGTTGTGTTTTTAGAATAGACATCGAGGAGGTAGAGAAAGAAGGTGTTTACACAACATTGTGTCTAGCAGTGCTAGTCCCATGAAGGTGAAAAATTAGAAGCCACCTGAATGCTAAGTTTCAGAGAAGAGTTGAAGTCAATTATAGCGCACAAGGGTCATAAAACATTACGCTCGCATTAAATATGACACACATACAATATTTCCAGCACCGTGACATGGATATGAAGCAACAACAGAAAAATGGCTGGGAAAGCCATAGCAAGTGTACAGAGTAACTGAGCACAGCGGATGTAGCACCAGGCTTCAGCAAAGACTGGACGGGAATTCGCAAGGGTAGCAAAAACGGTAAATTTCTACAAGCCTTGGGGCTGTTCACACCTCTCATAATCAGAAAAATAATCACTGGAAAATCTGTGTCTTCTCAGGGGTAGCAACCATTGGCTGTCTCTAGAGAGACACTGGCCGGGATCCCGTGACAGCGGCTTGGCTCTTCACCTAGGCCCTAGGGGCTGAAAATGCCCTCAAGTGTCCGGCCATGGAGGGGACTCAACTTTGAAGGAGCTCAGTTCCATTTCTCTTAAATTCTTTCCAGTCCAGATGATAAGAAAGGAACAGTAGCCTCACGAGGGATGAAAACCTCGGAGGGAGGCGGGAGCCAGGGTAGGAGAGTTCCTTCCACCTGGACCTGATAACCCAGCTAGGCACCCTCTCTGGGAAAAGGCGCTGGGGATGGCTGGGTGACAGGAACCATCTAGGCTCCACTTCTCAGAGAAGGATGGGGACTGCAGAGGGACACAGACACTCCTAAGACTAGCTTTGGAGTCCATCTGACAGATACGGTGGAGGTGATTGGCTCATGGTACCATGTCTCCCGTGTGTTTTACCTATGTTTGGACTCCCTTCTCCTCCGTCTTAAGTGGGAAGACAGGGTTTCTCACGTGGAATAATCACAGGGGAATAAAGTCCCAATAAGAACGTCTTGAAGGACCTTGAGGGAAGAGTCAGGTATTGATGTGGGAGGAGAAGCCAGCCTGGAGGACTGCGACTCAGAGTCATTTGAAAATGTGGCCCGTGGCTTTGCACCCTGCCCGTGTGTTATTTATGGGTGTTACTAGTTTATCGACCCGGAAAGAGGTGATGGATGGAAGCCACGCCTGGAGTCCAAGGGAGGGCAGAGAGGGAGGAAATCTCTGTAGCAACACTGTGCTCTTAGGATGTGGCAGGGGACACACACAGCAGGAGCTGGGGAGTGACAGGTGGCTCCAGGCCACTGGGGCGGGGTCAAGGAATTCCAAGGGCTGTGGTGTTCAGAGTCCTTGACCTTCTTCTGCCAGGCAGAAGTAGCAACGGCTAGAGAGCTGGGACCTTTCCATGCTCACCCACACCAGGCAGTGAGGTTCAGGGTGGGGAGCATTGTGATGGGTTGGATTGAGTCTGCCATAGCTCCTTTGTTGAAGCCTCGATCCTCAGCACCTCAGAACGCAACTGTATTTGGACACAGGGTCTTTACCAAAATAATTAAGCTAAAATGTGGCCTTATGGGGGTGATCTTTTTAAAAAAAATTATTTATTTATATGTATATGAATGTTTTGATCGTACATATTTATGTACACCACATGTGTCCCTGATGCCCATGGAGATTAGAAAGTGGTATCATCCTGGAACTAGAGTTACAGATGCTTGTGAGCCACCATGTGGGTGCTGGGACTTGAATCTGGGTCCTTGCAAGAGCAATCAGTGCTCTTAACCACTGAGCCATCTCTCTAGCCCCTGAGGGTGGTCTTTTCGTCTGCTATCTGCTATGACCGCTAGGAAACAAAGGCCCATAGGAGGGAGCCAACACAGGAAGTCATACAGGAAGAGAAAATGACACAGGCACCCGCCATTATAGCTCGAACATGAAATGTTGTCCTCAGGCCCCTTGTGTTGAATATCTGGTCCCTATGACATTTGCGAGTTAAAAACTCTGGGAGATGGGACTTAGCTGGAAGAAGTAGATCACTGGATCCCTGCTTCCTTCCTGGGTCCCTCTCTATTTCTTAATGCTCTTGTGAGAGGATCTGTCCCACCCCCCAACCCTTGAGAGGCAGACACCTCTGAAACAGTAATCCCTGATAAATCCTACCTCCCGTATCTGGTATTTTCTCACAAGAAAGATAACAAATACAGAGAGCGTGTGAGGACATATCGGTGGGAAATGGCCACGTACAAGCCCAGAAGTGAAGTAAGCTTCAGAAGGAACAACTCAGTCACCCTCATCTTGGACTTCCAGCCTCCAGAACTATGAGGAAGAGGGTTCTGATGGTTGAACCACCTGGTGCTGAGTGTGGTCTTGCAGGAGAGCTGGGTTGCCCCTCCCACACTGTACTATGAATCTTGCTGCTCACAGACTGTGCTGCTCCCTAGCGCTACCCACACTTGAGGCTTCGCAAAGGCAGAGAGCCCTTGGCTGGGCTATGATTCTGGATGCCTCCTCTTTTGCTCGGTCCTTAACTGCAGGGGGATCTCTAGCCTGGATGCTGGTCTTTGCTGTGACTGGGACAGTTTATGGCTGATAGCTAGGCAGCGGACTTTGAGGGCTGGGCAACAGGTGTCTCTGCACGTCTCACACCAGCGCGCCGCCCTCTTGGGGGAGAGCCAGAAAGTGCTGTCATTCGCTGGGTGTCACCTTCAAGCAGTCCTAGCCTCTGAGTGAGCTGTCAGCCCCACCCAAGCCAGCCTCTCATCTGTAACGGGCTTGGAGCATCAAAGGAGAGGGGGAAGCAGAGCCCCCAACAGAAGTGAATGCCCCACAGCTTTATCCCCACTCCTAAACACCTTTCCAGGCTTCAGGGCGCGTGTTTCTTGTTAAGGGACTAAATCATTTCCAGATATTTCTCTGCGTTTTTAAAAGAACAGTGGTGACAATACTTTGCATGCGTATTCTTCCAAATCTTTGACTATGAACATATTATCTCATTTAACTCTCCCAGCTTGCCAGGCAGGGAGGAAGCTGTATCCTGGTGAGGCCTCCAGACCTTGCATGCCTGATTCAGTATCCCACAGCACTTTACTGTCTAGTACCACCAGCTCCAGCTTCCTTAACCTAGTCTTTAAAGACTTTGAAGACCCCTGGGCTCTCCTCTAATACACCCACAACAGGGCATGCCCATGTGCCAAGAGGCCCCGGGTGAGCTGCTGTTGCAATGGAAACAAGAATTCCAGTCCATCTGTCCTTAAAATTATGGTTGTACCTAGGTGTCCCCACTGGCACTCATATTCTTTGGTCTTCTAGGACTTGGGGAGGAAAGTCTGGTCCCAATAAGGGAAAGTCCTCTTTTGGCCGTTCCCTACCTTTCCCTCTCCAATCCCCACCGAAGCCCAGCTCTCCTGGCCTTGGGGCTGGATGCCTGAACAGTTCCCAAAGGTCCTCACAGCCTTGAATCTCCACCCACTCTCTCATCCACAGCCCGAGTGAGCTTAGCTGAAATAGTAAGTCTGAGTGGTGACCACAAAAGGTGGCTTGAGAGAGCTGTAACTCATCAGCCACAGCCATGAACATCCAACGTAAGTGGAAGTGTGTGTTGGCATGTGCGTACAGACTTAAGGCTAGTCCCTGAGACTCTCCCCTGAGGCTAGCCTGCACCCCTCCGCACTCTCTGTGCAGAAATCCGGGGTCCTCCCAGCTCAGGCCGTGAAGCTGCTCTGAGGGGCTGACAGGAGCCCCCCACTGTACCAGCTGTATGTCACGCCCACATGCTCGGCACCCTCCAGCATCCTTCTCTATCCTTCTGCAAGCCGGCCTGACCTGTCCTTCTGGATTGAGTTCAGTACCCCTCACCTTACAAAATGCCCCCTCTGCTCCTTACAGGGTACCTAGGTCACATCTATTGGACATTGGATTAAACTCCAGCCAACAGTCATCTGTCATTTTTCTGATTCCTTCAGGGGACTGCAAACCCCACCCCCACCCAAGACAGGAGCCAAGTCTTTTTCCCATTGAATCCAGACCCAGCAAAGAACCTGACCTACTGGGTACTTGTCAAATAGTTACCAAGCAAGTAAGTGAGCCAGTGATTGTTTCTCCTCCCCAGCCCAGACTACACTAGACTGCAGCTGTGAAGAAGGCTTTTCTAGAAGACATTCCCTTCTTATTAGTCCTAGTGCTCAGATTCTGCCCTACCCATAACTAGATCAAGTTCTTGTGCCTGCGGGCTCACTGCACGCACATGTGTACACACACACACACACACACACACACACACACACACACACACACACAGGTGTGTGTGCACACACCCCACCAGTATGTTATTTCCCCCATCTGCAGATGCTGCAGCAGGAAGTACCAAATGGTTGCTTCATTGCCCAGAGTGTCCACATCCCCTTCCTGCCCTGCCTTGCTCTCCCCTCCCAGCTGGGAGGCAAGCCACAGCACTGACGGGCAGCAGGGCCCTGGATGAGTACTGTTTGCTAGACAAGCTTGTGAGTCCCTCTCACTTTACACTCCCTCCCTGGTCTGTACCGCTGAGCCTGCAATTTGTGTCTACCAGGTACAGCTAGGCTGTGCGGAAGCAGGCAGGCGGGGCGATGCAGCGATCGATGCTCATCACGAGTCATAAAAATATCCATATCCTTTGGCCTAATAATTCCACTCTAATTCCACTCCTGGGAAATGCTTCCAAAGAAATTACTTAAAAGAAGAGAAGGCTACATGTACTGTTTATAGCTACGTTATTTATAACACGCAGAAAGTGGAAGCAAATGCCATGACCCAAAATAGAACAATGATAAAATAAATGGTGGTATATTTGTGTAGCAGTCTATCACAAAGACATTTAAAATGAAAATACGACTTTGTAAGAACAAGGATATCGTCTTGTAAATTGCTCTAAATGAAGAGACAGAGTGCGGAGTTGTGCGCACATATATTCTTATTACAATTGTTCAAGTAGGGGCCAGAACACTGGCTCAGCAGTTAAGAGCACTGGAGGAGCCACGTCCAACTCCCAGCACCCACACGCTGTATCATAGTCATCCTAACCGGGGATCCGATGCCTTCTTCTGACCATGTCAAGCACCCACATCCATGCAAAAAAATCCATCCATCCATAATAAAACAATAATAATAATTTAAAAGAGCTTTTAATGTGGCTAAGAATAAGAGAGACACATGAAGTTGGAAGCAGTTATAGTTAGTAGAGTCATCTTTTTCCCCCCATCCCACCTCTGCTCTGAGACAAAAACAAAACAGGTTCTTTTAGCCCAGGCTGACCTTGAAGGAGTTCCTGCTTCAGGCTCTTATTAATAAATTAATGTTTTCTATTTTTAAGTGACTAGAAACTATGGGAAATGCCTTGAACACAAGTGCTAGGGTTTTCTAGAAGGACCCCCCCCCCCCACTCCATTGCAACTTCATCATGGAATATAGTAACAAAAACATGCCTCATTTGGACCTTTCCAGTACCTGATGGTGGGTTATAAACTACATGTGGTGTAGGACTGTAGCTGACAGACACCAAAACACCCAGAGGACATTTGCATAACGAACAAATAATTCTATATAGCAAGTTCTCCATCTGGCTTGCAGTCTCCGGGTCACAGCCCAGAGGTCCTGAAGATGCTGTTTCCTCTGAGCCCCCATCCTGGAGCTTGAGGAGAAGGAAGAGGGGTTACACAGATCGCAGGGGCCTCCTAGGCGGGATAAGAAACTCTAATAGGCACAGAATCTATGTAGTGGAAATAAAGCCTGAGAGTGAGTCCTCTTTAATTTACTCTCCTCCTCTCCCTCTGGTCTCTTCTTCCCTCTCCTCTTCCTCTTCTCTCTCTCTCCTCTCCTCTTCCCTCCCCTCCCCTTCCCTCTCCTCTCTCTCCTCCCTCCCCTCCCCTTCCCTCTCCTCTCCTCTCTCCCCTCCCCTCCTCTCCTCTCCTCCCCCCCCTCCCTTCTCCTCTCCTCCCTCCCCTCCCCTCTCCTCTCCCTCTCCTCTCCTCTCTCCCCTCCCTTCTCCTCTCTTTTCCCTTCCTCCTCCCCTTTCTCCCTCCCCTTCCCTCCCTTCCTCCCCTCTCCCTTCCCTTCTCCTCCTCCCTCCCCTCCCCTCCCCTTTCCCCTCTCTCCCCTCCCTCTCCTCTCCTCCCCTCCCCTCTCCTCCACTTCACTTTCCCCCTTTTCACTTCTATTTTTTCTGAAGAAAAGCGTTGGACTGGCGTTCTAGGTCCATCCTTCCCTGAGCTGCATTCAATGTCTTTGCCCTCCCAGTCCCAAGGGCACCTCTCACTGGTGCCTCAGCCCATCAACTGGTATTTCTGCCTCCCTTTTCTTCACCCACAACACACTGGGGGCAGTTCAGAGCCTGCCAGCACAGCTTTGGTGCCTTGAGAGCTTCTCCTCCAGGACCCTCATCATAGCCAGGAGGAGGCAGACACTGATCAATGCTGTCTTTCTAATCAGCACATGGACTCGCTTCATGCACTCCCACTGGCCCGATCCCTGTGTGCGGCCCTGTGTGCACATCCTGCACATCGGAGACCCTGCAGTCTCTCACCAGCATCCTGTCACCATTGTTATCTGTTTATTAAAAAAAACACTTCCAGCTGCATAAATGCAGAATATATTTTCTCCATAAATCCTCCAACCCCACGGCCTCAGTGCATTCACAGCACCCCAGCACATCTATTCCTTGCTGTTTTAGGAGCACATCACTTCTAACCACCACCTTCAGCTCACCGTCTTTCCATTTTGCTCTGTCTAATAATCCAGACAGCATTCCTTGTGCAGCTAGCTGCAAAACTATTGCAGAATGACCGAACAAGCAGACGTGTACTTCCAAGCCAGGTCTGTCCGTACTAAAGCTAAACAGAGAACCTCACATTCATCCCTGTTTAACTTCATGATGTTGGCTTTGGCCCCGTGTCCCATCCTATATAAATCATTTTGAACTTGAATGTGTCATACATCATATTAAGTATCCCAGCTGTGGGTCATCTGGATTCTTTCTAGGTTTCATTCAAATCGTTAACAAAAATATTTAACAAGTAAGTGCCAAGGACAGAATGCTGTGGCTTGCCACTGGAGACTGTCCTCGGGAAAGGCCTCTAAGGTCCTTAATGAGGATGCTTGGGACAGGGTAGCTCAATCTACTCTGAATTCATCTTGCCAAAAAAAAAAAAAAAAAAAATCCTTCGTAATATAAGTAATGTGACTATTTGGGAAATCAGAATACCCTTGTTGGTATATGAAAACATCTGATTCTCTAAACCTAGCCAGAAGTTCTTGATTGATGTCAGCTGAGATGGGGAGAGGGCTTATGACAGAATGTTTAGACTCATTCTCTCCCATTCCTGCTGTGCTCCTAAGGCTCAGCACCCCACTTTGTTCTGCTCCCCTGCAGGCCTCCCTACAGAAAGTTGGCAGGGAGATGACGTGGGTGTGGTGTCGTGTGGTGGGGAGGTGGGGGGCACAGGGGAAGCTGAGATGGGGCAGACTATAGGCTCCATTAGCCCTGATTGTATTTTCTTTGTTTTCAATTACCCATGACTAACTGTAATCCAAAAATACTGAATGGAAACTTCCACAAAGAAAGAACTTATCAGCTACAAATTACACTCTCTTTGTCCAGTGTATCCATGTTGTATATGCTACCTGCCTGCCAGCTAATAGCAGATCTCTTGTCACATTGTTGCCGATGGTCAAGCGACTTCATTTCATTTAAATATGGCCCCAAAGCAGGAGGGCAGCAACACGGGTGATCGTGATCGGGTATCCAAACAAAAACTATGAAGTGCTTCCTGTGGTGAAAACCTTGGACATTTTTCAATAAGTTAGGAAGAAGGAAATCATAATCTGAGGCTGCTGAGGCTCTTTGTAAGACTGAATCGTCCATTTATGAAACAGAAGAGGAAAGAAGAACAACGCAAAGGCATGGTAGTTTTACAGATGTGCATCACACTAGAAAAGTTAGGACCATGGCGCACGTTGTAATTGTGATAGAAAAGGCAAGACAGACTTGACAACTTATGCTGGCCATCTCAGTGCTTGGGAGGCTGAAGCAGGAGGATTGCCACAAGTTCCAGGCCAGCTTAGGATATGAGTGAGACCCTGTCTCAAAGATAGATAGATAATAGATAGATAGATAGATAGATAATAGATAGATAGATAGATAGATAGATAGATAGATAGATAGATAGATAGATAGATGATAGATAATAAATGGGGGAGGACATTAAATTACTAAATTACCAGGTGTGGTACTCTGTGGTTTTAGGATCCCCTTAGGTCTGTGAATACACCAAGGGCGACCACTCTCCTTCCCATTTTCTGTCTTTTCCCTTACCCACTTTTCCAGGGTGAATGCATAGAACACACTTACTGTCTGTCTCCATCCCTTTCCTTCCCTCCCCGCCCCTCCCCTCCCCTTCTCTAAAGCACATTTATTAAGTCAAGGAGTTTCCCTTCCTTAGGCAAGCCTTAGCTGCCCTGGGAGCCTACCGCCTTGATCTGCTATTTTACACCAGCCCAGCTGTCTGCAGAAGTCCAGAGAGGTGGGCTTGTGTGTGGTCTGCAATAACTACTTGTCTGTCACAGACCCTGGGCTAGAGGGGAACTTCAGATGTCCTGGTATCCCCGCCAAGGCTGCACTAATTACACAGGGCTGTTGTTTCTCTTCCAAAAGATAAGCTCCTCCCCAGACGCACTATTCACACTGGCACTTTTCATTAACTAACTCAGAGGTGTGTGCTCTTAAGACTTCCACTCCACAGGTGGGAAAATCAAGAGTTCAGGAGATCACAGTCTAGTAAATGGCAAAATCAGATTGAACCCCAACCATCTGGCTCCTGGGCCTTTGCTCTTTAGCACTTATGGGGCAATGCTGTCTCTGCAAATGGCCACAGGACACCTGTGATCCTGCCTTCAGGGACAAAGGCATGCAGTGTATGTATCGTTCTCATCATAGGGCCCATAACTAAGGTTTTCAGATCTTCCAGTTTAGGGGAGTGTTTTGCATGGCACAGGTCAGAACTTACTTATTACTACTACTACTACTTGTAAGATATGTCAATGGGGGATGCACACATGCCATAGTAGTTATTTTAAAGTCATAGGATAATTTTGTGGAGTTGGTTCTCTTCTTCCAGCTTTACATGGGAACGCAAAGATGGAATTCATGTCACCAGGCTTGGGCAGCAAGCCCTTGACTGGCTAAGCCATCTTACTGGCTCCAGAACCTTTGATTTGTTTTGTTTTGAGATAGACTGACCAGCTACTCACCATGAAGCTCTTGCCTTCATTTCCCAAGTCCTGGGGTTACAGGCATGTACCACCATACCTGGTGTGTGGTGCTAGGGACTGAACCCCAGTCTTTATGCATGAAAGGCAAGTGCTCTATCAACTAAGCTGCATTTCCGACTCTAGAGCCACTTTTATGCTGTGGAAGTGTCCTTGCTGACACCAGAAGCCTTATGTCTCAAAGCTCTGCTCATGTCCCCCTCTCTCTTCTGACACCTAAACTATAAGATCTACTTAGGGTTGTCACAATTTTTTAAACATTAGTTTATTAAGTATTAATAATACCACCACCATGAATTTGTGGCTCTGTAGCTTTTCAGGTCGACGGCATCAATTATCTTATCTATGACATGCGCGATGGAATTTCCTTTTCGAAACAGCCTGTACGGTAAGGAGGTATTAGCTTTACTGACGGGGAATGGTCTCTGAGGCTGTTGATCCCCTGAACCTGAAAGTCAGGTTCCATGTCTCCCCTGGTGCAGCACCCTCCTTGGCTTGCCATAAGTCGATCAGACGAGGGAAGAGGGCAGTCTCTCGCTACTGTGCCCTTCAACCTCACCGCAAAGTTCCTCTGACCCTCTCTAACCCCTTCCACAGGCTCAGAAGGCAGGACTTATGAACAAAGGTCATGGAAAAGAATGGTGATTCTTGGTGCCATGTACCTGCAAGTAGGGAAAAGTCTTAGGGTCCCTGTTTGATGGGGGGCGGGTTACTTTAAACTCAAAGTCTTTTGGGTGATTCACCACTGTGTTGCGGCAATAGGCAAAGAGGTTTTCAAATCCCAGGAGTCAATAAAGCTATAAATTGCATCTCTTGATGGCACGCTCCGTGGAACGGACTGTCCTAGGACCAATATGCTTAAGAACCTATCCAAATGGCTTGGATATAGATGTCTCCAATGTTTTCCTATGGAAATAGGTGTGTGTGTGTGTGTGTGTGTGTGTGTGTGTGTGTGTATTTCCCTCCAAACTTACTGCCTTTCTAAATCATTCCCCAGGCACAGAGAACAGCTGGCATCATTAGAACAATCTTTCCGCTGGCAAAGCAACTTTGACTTCAACCAGGAAGACCAGATTTGAACACAGAGCTCTGCATATCTCCAGGGCCTGAGACTGAGTGAGTGATACACATAACTGCTGCCCTCCTTGGCCTTCCCACCTCCATCAGCCTGAAGGACACAGCCTTGCTTCCAGACCAGCTCAGAGAGCATCAGTGCTGTGAAGCGAGACCCCCACAGCCTGTGAAAGCCAGCCACGCAGGCTCTCGGTCTGTGAGGGGGTGGGAGGCCTGTGCTTTCTGGCCCCTGTGGTTGGGAGGAGCTGTGTGGCTATTTGTCACCTTTCCGGGTCTCAGATAGAGGACAAATCTGATGAGGTGGAGAAAAGCCCCTGGTTAAGCTGTGACAACCATGTAGCACGAGTCAGAAATGAGTAGACATTTGTTGTCACTCACTGCAACTGTGGCCTTTGTTAGAGCAACACTCACCTGGCTTGTCTGGCTTGTAACTCATACAACTTAACTATCTACTCACCATCTTTTCTTTCTATTTATTTATTTATTTATTTATTTATTTATTTATTTATTTATTTTTTTTTACTTATTATGTACACAGTGTTCTGCCTGCATGTACACCTGCAGGCCAGAAGAGGGCACCAGATCTCATTGTAGAGGATTGTGAGCCACCATGTGGTTGCTGGGAATTGAACTCAGGACCTCTGGAAGAACAGCCGGTGCTCTTAACCTCTGAGCCATCTCTCCAGCCCTCTCTCTACTCACCATCTTGGCAGAAGCAACCACACATGCTGTCTTGCCTCTATTCCTGCACCCCTCTCCACCTGCAGGTGGTAGAGATCCGAGATCCCGATCTCTACACAACTGTTGTGTCTCTCAGTAGCTCTCACTTGGTAACTGATCAGTATTCGTCGTTAGATAAAAGAATGTAAGAATGGGTGAATGGATAGGGAATGTGAGACTAGAACTTGGAGTGAGATCAGGTACAAAGTCATTTTATAATCTTGCCACACCTGCCCCTTCCTGAAGGTGGTGATCAACTTTCTTGCCAGCCTGCTAAGCCATCGTCTAGTTTCACTAGCAAGGATGAGGTCAGGAGGAGATGAAGGTGGCTCATGGAGATGCTCTTTTGCACCCCAGGGGTCTCTCTTCCCCACAGCAGCTCTCCCAGTGAAGAGTTGGAGCTAAATCTGCACCAGCTGAGGTATAAAGGTCCCAAGAGCAGGCTGTCTAAGGGGGTAAGAAATTAGCTGCACAGCAAGTGGTAATGAATATTCATTATATTCTTTAGACATTTGCCCCTGAGCGTAGAGGTGGAGATGTTTATGCTATAGCCTAATACCAAGGATTTTCCCTGCCCTCTACCTCTGTACGGATAACAAATTCCCTGCTGTAAAGGGGTGATTAGTGGCTCCCCAAACACATAATCACTCCCTGATCCCTGGAACCTGTAAATACAACCTTATTTGTAAGAAGAGACTTTGTGAATGGAGTTAAGGGTTTTGAAGTGAGGAGACCATCATCCTGAATCGTCACTGAGGGCCCTAATTTAGTGACACACGTCTCTGTAGGGAACACACAGAGAGAAGAGGGATGTGGCCCCACGCCAGAACTAGCAAGTACTAGGGGTGAAGAGAGGTCTGAAGAGGATTGTTCCCTGGAGCCCCTAGAGGGAGTGTGGTCCAGCTAATGCCTGGCCACGGCCATCTCTTAGCAGAACTCTAGCAAACGCACACACTGGCTAATGCCCCTGACTTTGGCGTCTCCAACTGTACCGTTCCATGGTAGCTGGAGCACCAGGCATCTCACTGAGCCTCCCACACATTTCCACAAGGAAGACTTGTAGAATCATCCATACTCTCCTTGGAGTATTCAAAGCCAGGCCATCCTGAGGGGACATGGCCACAGGCAGCCAATGGGGACCATAAATCTCCCCGAGGAAGCCCCCTTGGGGTGGAAAACAACCCAGTGAGGGGGACACAGGGCTGCACTTGGTGGGTGGGGTGGGGGTGGGAGCTGGGCCCTTTCTAGCCTTGGCTTTTGGGTCTTCGAACTCTAGTTAAAACCATGATAATGGAAACTCTTTTTCTCCCAACTCCCGTGGAGAATAATGCTTGCTGGGAGGACCTCAGATACTGAACACTAGAGTCTGGAAGACAGCTGCCGAGACAGCCAGCCAAGTACACATGAGTGAGGTGAGGCATGTGGATCAGATGTGTCCTGTCAGGCCCGGGCTGAGAAGGCCCTTGCCGTCGCTCTGACTCAGCCACTAACTGACTTCAAGTGTGGCCATCGATACATTATGTTTAAGGACCCCGACTTTAAAATAAAGGGGGATGAAAGAAACCATTAAGTTCCTTTACATTCCAAGCTCTTAGCTCTGAAAGTCAGTTTTTAAGCTGGATGAAGTAACGCACACATATAATGCCAGCATTTGCGAGGTAGAAGAGGATCAAGAATTTAAGTCTGGGCTATTTGAGACCCTGCCTCAAAAAAACTTAACAACAACAACAACAAAAGTCAGCTTTCAAAATTCCACTTCCTTTTTTGTCATAGATGTTGGCATCAGTGGCCTCCAGAGACACAATGGAGCCTTCCTGAAGTCTTTTAGATGAGGATTCAGGATTAATTCACCTAAGCCAGGTCTTAAAAAATTCCAAGCCTTGCGCTGCCTGGCCTAGCACAGGCCGAAGGAAGATGTCCAGAAAGAAGAGAAAATAGGAACCCTAGTCTCACCCCTGGAGTGGTTACTTGTGGCTCTTGTGGAGATCACCTTCCAGATCTTCCAGCAACACGGACCCTCACCTACCTCATCGAGAAAGCAGATGCAATTAGATTTTATAAGGATTAAAAGGATACATTTATGGAAAACACCTGCAAGGAGCAGGTATACAACACGTTGTGGTAATCACCATGACGACAGCTTTTAAATGTTGCCCACACGGCTATTGCTGTGGTGGCTGGAAATGAATTTCCCACTATCCATCAATTCCTATCTCAAAAGCATGACAAGCCAGGGACCTGAGGCCGAGGAATGTATTCTAGAGGACCGAGAGTAGGGGGTGGGGCAGTGAGCTGGAACAAGTGGCCTTGTAGCTCATGTGTTTGGAATGAACTATTGGGGGTGAGGGTCGAGCAGGGGGGGAGGTCCAGAGGAGGTGGAAGCCTTTCAAGGCGTTTTAAACGATGGAAATGCCCTCTCGGGTGGGTGTCTTGAGTTGAGCAACAGCAACCACAGGCTCAGCCTTTCATTTCCGCTGCTCTGTTTCAGCTGGGTGGGGCTAACGTGTGTGTGTGTGTGTGTGTGTGTGTGTGTGTGTGTGTGTGTGTGTGTGTGTGGTCTGCTGCTGCTCCTTGGCCCACCTGGCTCATCCCTGAGCTGGCTGGAGACAAGGAGAAACATCGGCTTTTTGCAGAATGAGCTGGATGTGCAACCACAATGAGAGGAATGAGTGGGCTGCAGGTGGAAAGGGACAAAAGAGTGTGCGTGCGTGCGTGCGTGCGTGCGTGTGTGTGTGTGTGTGTGTGTGTGTGTGGTGTTTTGTTCTGAGGCCTCTAGTCAAAAAAGACAAGAGGGCCTTGAGGATGGCTTTGGTGGACTTGACCTGGGGGACCAAGACCCGGTTTCAAACTGATGTCCTCAGTAGGAGCAGCAGACAGGGGCGAGCTCACTGAGGCCGAAGCCCCCAAGGCTGCCAGATGAAGGACTGACAGGAAGCACCTGGAGGGAAGCCCAAGGAGGAAGCCTGTTTTCTCTCTCTGCGAGACAGAAGAAGCTGACTGTGAACTCCACACACCTCACAGCTTATCAAGATCACATCTTGTATTTTTAAGATGTCATGTCATACGTGCAGACCTTGTTTCTCCAAATACGAAAGAGCCCTTTTATGGTAGTAACTGCAATCTACATTTCTCTGCTACCGCTGGGCTGGCTCCTCCCTCTCAAATCTTGTTATCTCTTTTTACCTTCCAGGAACCAACTGCGTCTAGTCCCCTTGCATACTGAGCTGTTTGCTTTGACTGGAATGTACTCTTTCTAGTTTTCTGCTGCTTGTTAACTCCTCGTCTTCCCTCAACACTCAACTCAGAGGTCATCCATGACCGGAAGCCCCACCCCACCCCACCCCACCCCAGGCTGGGTGTGGCACCCCTCCTGCAGTGAGGCAAGCACTCATCCTGTTCTGCAATTGAGGGTTTAATGCTTATTTCCCCTCTGAGAGGGCCAGCAAGGTGAGAGATACCATCACAGCTAAAGGCCCAGTGCCTGACGGGCAGTAAGTGATCATCAACAGCTCTGCGGGCTGGGCCGGTAGCTCAAGGAGTTAAGGCTAGCCCTGCAAGCATAAAGACTGGAGTTCAATCCTGAGCACTTGGGTTAAAAGGGGGTGTGTCTCAGGCATGGTGGCGCATGTCTGGATCGGCAAGCGCCTAGATTTCGTGGCTCTCAAAATGCAAGATGGAGAGCAATTGAGGATGACAGTGTCCAGCTCTCTGTCCTCCACGTGAACTTCAGCACTCATATACACAGTGCAAATAGTGCAAATACACACAAGTTTAAAAAAAGAAAGAAAAACCAGCTATCTGATATCTGGCAAACTGCCATCAATAGATTTATAGAAGACTCAGCTAGAGAAAGAGTTGTGATTGCCATCCACAGACCGGGAGGATGGTCCTGAGCTGCAGGCAGGTCTGAAACAGAGGGCAGGGCCATCTAGGATGTCTGAGAGGCTCACTTTGTGGGCAGGAAGAACGAGAGTTCCACTGTTCAGAACTGAGAATTTCCGGTTGTGGATTCCTCCTGTTCACCGAGGATGGGATTTAGCAGCGCTTCATGTGGGCCTCTTACAGGGGTTAGGGTCCTACACACCCACTTCACCTCTCCTAGGGAGCTACTGAGTGTTGAATGGCAGTGGCCGGAAGCCCTCTCCCCAGAACAGGATTGACTCACCCTAGCTGCATGACTTTACACGGTGAGCCTCATGGACTAGTTAGTCTCCACAAATCCCTACAGCCAGTACTCAGAAAACCCCAAAGGGAAAAAGGTGGGGAGCACCCTGTCCCCCAAACCAAAGGACAAAGGCAGCGTTGTCTCTGGTCTGGCTCAGGTAGATCCTTTTGGGAGATGAGCTTTTGGTGGGTCCTAAGACAAGCAGTTGAGGGTTGCGCTCTGCCTGTGGTATCACACGATGTGTCCACCTGACACCGTGAAGGTGGACACGAGCCGCGTGCTGCTGTTGTGATGAAACTTTATGAGACTGACTTCTTAAAGCGTGGGCTAACCTACTCCCCAGATAAGAGGAGAATCACAAGTTGTTGCTTTCCAAAGGTCCGACTGCACACAGCCCCAGTATACCTCAGGGTCTGCTGTGCTCATTCCCAGTAAGGCAGGAGCAATTAGGGATTGTCTTGTTTCTCCCAGAGCTACGTGACTTTTCCTAGTGAGTTAGGTAGGCCAGACTGGCTCTGCAAACCTCAAGACCCTATCACTAGAGGAAGGCAGAGCTGCCTTGAGAGTTCCCTGGAACCGAAAGGCTTTTTCTCCTGTGGCTCTGATAAGATTACTGTGTTGCTGCGCCTCCGGCGTTCAGATTTCCCACGGAACCGCGGAGCCAGGCTCAGGCTCTCCTTGCTGTGGGCAGCCTGCTGCGGATCAGGCTCTGAAATCCGACTCCGCTCCAGGAATGCTCTCACCCCTCCGCGATAGGGCCGGGTCCCGACAGCGTGCCTGCCCGAAACTACTCCTGTTCTCACAGCCCAGCAAATGGAAGATGTCTGCGAAGTGGAGCCAGGGTCCCACCCAGCAAGAGGGAGAGAGGGAGTGGGTATCCCGGCATGCCCACAAGTCCATCCAGTCTGTCTGCCGCTTCAGAGTCTGAATAGTCTCACTTAGGACCACCAGCTCAGCAACAGGATCGGGGTGGGGGCGGGGGCCCCCCCGCAGTGAGGTTCACAGGGACATGTCCAAAAAAATCTTTTTATTTTTCTTCCCTAAACTCGGCATTTCTGTTCCAATAAATAAATACAATAAAAATAAAGTAGAGGGTCAGGCAAGATGGTTCTATGGGTAAATGTACTTGCTGGGAAAAGCCAGACAACCTGGGTTGGCCTGGGATTCTCCGGTGGGAGGAGAGAACGGATTACTGAAAGTTGCCCTCTGATCTCCAATGCACAGTGTAGCATTCGTGACCCCCACATGCATGCACACACACGATCATGATAATAATAATAATAATAAAAAAAAAAAATGTGTTTAAATGGTCTAAAAATAAAGTAGCAAATGTTTAACAAGTAAAAATACATGAATTAAGACATAGGCTGCAAAATGAATACATCATACATATATCAGTATGTACACATGTGTATACACACACACACACTCATATTGCTGATATTGTGAAGATGAAAAGACAGCCCCATTTCGTGTGTGTGTGTGTGTGTGTGTGTGTGTGTGTGTGTGTGTGTGTTCTTTAGACAAGGTCTCATAGAGCCCAGGCTGGCCTGGAACTCAGTATGTAGTTGAAAATGATATTTAACTTGACTCTGCTGCTCCAAGCTCCTATGTGTTGTAATTAAAGGGTGGGCCATCACAGCCAGCTTGATTACACACACACACACACACACACACACACACACACGCACGCACGCACGCACGCACGCACGCACGCGCGCATCTTTGAAACAAGGTCTGTCTCACTATGTAGCCTTGGGTGGCCTGGAACTGGCTATGTAGACCAGGCTGACCTTGAACTCACAGAGATCCACCTGTATCTGCCTCTCAAGGCGTGTGCCACCATTCTGACATCACTTTAAAATTTTTTTTTATTTACATGTATGATCATTTATTTATTGTATGAACTCAGAGGTGCCTCATGAATGGGTTTTTCCCTGGCTTCCTATCTGCAATAACTTCACTATTACTGTTTCTAGAGACAATCACTTCTGTATCCAAAGAAATCTGTACATCTCAGAGTGTTGAAATTACTGCCCAGAAAGGTCAAACCAACCAACAAACACATTAAAGTCTGCTTTTTCTTTTCTTCCTTTCTTTTCTCTCCTTCTCTCTGTTTTAAAAGTCTGATCTCGCTCATCTCCAATAACATATTCACTCAATCAGCATGTCTTGTTTGGTGACCATGAGGCCCTAGATAAATAAAATACGGTCCCTCCCAGGAGGCCAGCAGTCAAGTGGTTTGTAGAGGCTGGGGGCCTCGGGAAGGCTCCCAGAGTGGTAACATTTGAGCTACAGACAGTTTCTATTAATTTAGCAGGCAAATTTTATTGGGAAATTTGGGTTCTGTGATGGGCACTGTGTTGGTTCATGAAGACCCACAGACCAGTAAGACAACAGCCTGACCTACATTGAGATGATGTCTCTCCTCTCCTCTCTCCTCTCCTCTCTCTCCTCTCTCTCTCTCCCTCCCTCCTCCTCCCTCCCTCCTCTGCACCTCCCTCTCTCTGCTAGGGATCAAACCCAGGGCCTCACACGTGCAATGCAAGTGATGCATCCCCTCTTCTGGGCACCCTGGTGAACTCAAATGCAGATGTCATTCCTGCTTCCCCTCGAGCACATGGTCTCGACTTTCTCACTTCTTTACCCTTTGTCTTTCTGGTGGAGTCAGACTATATCCCAGCTCTCAAAGGGCTCCTTAGCCTGAGTACCCTGCTTACTCATGGGCGGGCGGCATCTACCACTTTGCAGCATCATGGCTGCCGCCACACACAGCTCTCAGTTTCCCACTGTCTGTGGAGCAGACTCCAGGGCCATTCATGAACTGGCCTTCAAGGTCTGAAAATGGTAAATCAGAAGAAGGTACCAATCAGGAGCACAGCCAGGGAGGGAGATTTCATATGAAGGAAAGGTGACACCTTCTGGGTGGCTTACATTTTGGCTCCCGATGGCTCACCCACCTGGTCAGCGGTTCCTATACTCATTGGTCTTATGGCTTTATCTTCTCACTTTCACGTTTTTTCTTTTAGTGACCCCTCCCCCATCTTCCCCTCCATCCAACTGTCCTGCCTTCCTGAATGAAGCCGGTGTGTTCCTTCTGCACCTTCCTTGTGTTTCTCTACCCGATGAGCCTCTTTGTCAAGGCTGCTTCTGCGTGGCCTCGGCCCAGCCTGTAGGAGTCACGCTTGCAGAAGCAGTCACTTAGCACACCCTGTCACTGAGCGATGTGCGAGACGGGATATGTGAGTCCCGTTTCCTCTTTTGGACCGGGAGTGTTTGAAAGGCAGGGGTCAAGTGCCACCTTGCTGTGTTTATTCCAGAGAGATCCCTGTGGCTGAGGTGTGATTAACGTGACTGATAGCGGTCACAGTGATGTGAAGATCTCCCTACCATGTGCGGCAGGTAAGTGTGGGTTTGAGCGCTAGAGCCAAGTCCTGTTGATCTGGTTTAAATGCTCCATGTGGGGACGTGATGTGACTCTGATGTGACTCCATTTCTTCTCGAATAAAGTAAGTAGCTCCTTCGGGCGGCTGATTCAGGGATCCAGCTCCACCCACGGGCAGGTCATGTACCTGTCACAGAAGCTCACTTCCTGGCCGAGAACCATCACTTCCTCTGCCCTCGGTTTCCTCTTTGTGTCCTTTCCCTCTGCTAGCTGTTGCCGTGTTTGGGTTCATTTGTTTGTTTGGGCCTTGCCAAAGAAACTTCAAAAACAGCCACTGCCAGCCAGCAAGCCCATACTCAGGACTGTCGTAAGCAGATCTGCCCGGCATTCTGGCTGACTAGGCAATCGCTCGCTGTCTTGGTCCAGCGTTTGGCACAGCCAGTCCCTTTCAGTTACCGTATAAATCAGCCCGTAGCTGGGAGAGCCTTCTTTCATGCCTCCCGTCTACCCAGCCACACAGGAAATTGCTGGGCTGATATTTTCAGGGCCTCGGACTCCCTCTGTTTCTTCCTCAGTTGAGGGAGGAAGAAGCGTCCCCGTGGAAGCCCTCTGCGTTTCCCTAGGTTAAAGTTAGAAGTTGGATTGGGCCTTCATGCAGCAACCTGCTTGAAGCCCCGCTGTACTTCCGTCTTACGTCCACTTCGGTTCTGTTAGTGGTCCCACAAGCTTCCAGCTTGGCGCCCAAAGCAGCCCGAGTTCTCCCCGAAGAGGAGTACAGCAGTTTCTTGTGGGTCTGTCCCCCACCAGCAACCTGGGTGTTCCTCGGGCCATCCCTCTCCTGTAGCAGTAGACAGCTCAGAGAATCCTACTGGTTTTTTTTTTTGAGTTTGCAGGGTCTGGAGCAGACTTGGGAACCCATCTGCAATGCTTTGTGGTCTGTCTACCCTAAACTGCTACTTCTGACTTGTAAATATTGCTACAGAGGGTCCATGACCGACCCCAGCGTCCCAGATACTCAAGTCCCCCAGAATGCAATCCTTGTTTCTTAATGACAGCTGGTTGAGCTGAATACCCAGGACAGACCTATTGTTCTTTGAGAGATGGCGATAGACAGCAAAGCTTAGAAAAGATGAGTGGCCTCAGGCCTGGAAGGGGTCCCTCTCCTGAGCACTGGGATCACTGCAGACCACAGTCTAGGGAGGAGTCCCACTCCTGAGCAACAAGCACTGGGATCACTGCAGACCACAGTCTAGGGAGGAGTCCCACTCCTGTGCACTGGGATCACTGCAGACCACAGTCTAGGGAGGAGCAGTTTCCTTTTGAGTGGGAGTGGGAATCACCATAAAAGGCCTAAGGTATTTCCCCCTCTTTCCCCTCTTTGAAAGTCCCAGGTCCTGCTGAGACTGACTAAGATGAAATAAAAGGGCACACTTTCTTTTTTGTGGCAGTGGGGAATTGAACCTGGGGCCTTGCCCAGGCTGTGCCTCTGAGCTCACCTGTAGCTGCTCTGGGTTTGAAGGAGGGCATCTTTGGAAGTCTGTAGGTGTGGAGAAGGCAGCTAGCTAGGTGAAGTAATGCTCCCAGCTACTCCTCAGATGGAAAGCAGTGGCCTGTATTCCACTGAGGCTGGGAAAGGCAGGCAAAGTCCCAGGTCTCCCCTCAGAAGTGCGTAAATTGCAGGACTTCACCCGTCAGAAATGACTACCACACCCCAAGGTGCACACAACCTCGGAAGGTGGGACATCCTGGGGAGCCTCCAGTTTCTCAGAAATGAGTTTACTTGATTGACGGTGAAGGGAGCTTTTTCACAAAGTTATGAACGAAGATGTGACAGGCACAAGGGGCACTTCAGAAGCGAGAGGACAACTGGTCCGAAAGGCCTTGCTGCGAGCGGAAGGGGAAGCCTTTCCCCAGAGTCCCAGCCTCAACTACTGGCTCTTTCACTCAGTGAGTCAGGGTTGCTGGAGTTCTTGTTTTGGGGTTCTTGGCTCATACTTTATCGGTTTATGACCTTAGCTGTACCTAACTTTATTTTCTAAAACAAATGTATGTGCACAGTCGAAACCCCCGAATCCCTAAAAGGGGACGCCCCCCTTCGTCTTCAGATCCTTTCCTGACAAGCCCACTCGTCCCACAGGGGTCCTGTAGGTAGGAGTAAGGACCAACCTCCGGAGTTGGCCCCGCGACTTTGGAGCTGTGTGCTCCCTGCTGCGAGCAGGGACAGCGACCTGGGCAGGAGCGCCTTGACCTCACTCTCCCCTCGTCCCCCACCCCCACCCCAGCTCCGCGTCTCCGTCGGTCTTTACCTCCATGTCCTCCAGGTAGTCCTCCGGCGGCGGAGACGCCCGCTCGCTCGGGCAGGAGCTCGCGATCCCCGCTGTCCCCTCCGCTCCCAGCCCGGGGCCACTCTGGGACTGCAGCCGGCACAGGGCGAGTGGGCGGCGGCGCGCGCCTGGCTGCACTCGGCTGCGGGACTGTCCCGGTCGGGGGCCCTGCGCCAGAGAACGAGGAAGGAGGAGGAGGAGGAGGGAGGGACCGAGGGACGCAGGAGGAGGGGAGGGCAATGGAGGGGAGCAGGGAGGGAGGCCGGATCGGGGTTTAAATTTAGACACAAATCTAAACAGATACTGTCCCTTCCAGGGCAGGACTCAAGAGCCGGAGCCACGACTCCATTAATCTGCCCAAACATGGGCTGGGCAGCACCGCGCCCCCTTTCTCGCGAAGTTTCTCAGGACCCCGGGCTTTGCACGTTTTCAGACCGCATCAGCTCTCCCTCTTTTAGCCCGCCTTCTTTATTTTCCTTGCCCCTCACATTAGAATTGCCTTTTCATTCTTTTTCTTTTTGCCATTTCCTTCTTTTCATACCCATCTTTGCAGCCTCTTCCTCTTCCCCTCCACATCCTTCTCTTTATTACTTAACTTCATACCTAGCTTTCCTGGATTCAGTAGCCTGATAAGAATACCTTTGTGTTGACACCTCTTTAACTGTCCACCTTCCAGGATTCCGTTTGCAAGAAACAGCTATCAGGTTGTCGATCTCTTATCTTTCTGTGGAGGAGGGGTGGAGGGGAAGGGGAGAGACGGAGGGAGGGAGGGAGGGAGGGAGGGAAGAACCCAAGCAAAGTTTTCCAAGTTTCCTGTAGCAGCAAGCTTCTCTTCACATCTGCCCTGATGCACGCATGCCTGGGGTTTGTGGAAATATCTGCTCCCACAGGCTGCTTGCTAAAGGACCTTTTCTCCATTCCTATTAAATATAGCAAAGGGCACGGTCCTAAACATCCGATTCACATAAGCCCAGCTTAGCAACTCTCCCCAAGGGAGGTCGGTTTGTACAGCTCTCGGACAGCAAAAAGCCTGTGTGGGAGGGATGTAGCATCTTTGAATCTGTGCCAGGGCCATTGTCTGCTACTGGATTATAGCTCTAGGTGCCCCTTCTGGATCCCATTTCCCGGGGGAAATGCCTTCAGGGGACTGGCTGACAAGGATGCCTGTACGTCTTCTTACAGCATCCCTCAACTTTGTCCTCCAAACCAGGATCTGCTGCTACACAGAGGAGAGAGAACCAACACGGTGCCGGACCACAGGACAGGTGAACGTTGGTGCTGCCCCTATGCATGGAGCCCAAAGAGAAACCACTACCGGAAATCATCAGAGGACTCGACCACACTGCAGAAGGCTGTCCTGGCTGCTTCTCATCACGGTTGGTCTGTGGACTTTGAGGTCACAGGCCTTCCAAACCTCACTTTGTAAACCATGATGTCAGGGCAGAGTGTAGTTCATTGAACTCAGCAGAGCATGGGGGCAAGAATGTGTTTTCAGAAGCAGACCGGGGTTAGACTCTAGCCCACTGCTTTCTAGCTGTGCTCCTTTAGAAAAGCCCACTTACCCGATCTTCATTTTCTGCATCTTCACAGTGTGGCTGATGCTCTGGAAAGAGCAGCTATTTTAATAGTGCTTGTCTCATGCACAGGGTTCAGATGGACAAGCAATCCATAGTCCCTTTATTTAGATCCATACATTCTGGGGCCCAGAGAAAGAGTTCCCATATTCTCATCTACACAGCTGCAAGGAGTGTTCTAGACAGAGATGGAAGCAAGAAAGGAATGTCTTGCTGATCTTGAATTTTTGATCCCCCTGCCTCAGCTCCCTGATACTGGAGTGACAGGTGTGTGCCTCCAGGTCAGGCTGACTTTCCTCTTCTTCTTAGAGCCGGGGGCTCCTTTCCACTCAGAGAGAGCAGCACGAGTCTTCGGACTCCGCAGGCAGGAGGGCGGAAGTGCCTACCCAGAAGAAACCGTTGGGCCCAGATAATATCACAGCCACCAAGGTGACACGCAGCTGCTCTCCTGCCCCACCCTGCACGGGGCCTCCCTGGGCTGAGAACAGATGATCCACAGAGCAAACACTACAGCCTCTTCATGCTCCTGGGGCCAAGCGCAAAGCGGGTGGTTGCCCCAGAGCCCCGGCAGGGCCCTTCTCCCAGGGGGGGAGCAGAATGGACAGGAAAATCCAGAGCTTCTTCGAGCAATCTGGAGTATGTGTGGGATGTATTCTCCCTTTATCCTCCCTCCCACCTCTGGAGAACATCATCAGAAAGCAAGCGGAGACAGACAGTCTGCTAAGCATCCAGCTCTTCTGACAGCCAAGGGGAAGAGAAAGTGGCTGGTCTTAGCCCTTCTCTCTCCACTCTCCAGGGTCTAGCTGGCTCAGAAGGACCCACTTCCTCCACACTCAACCCGGGCTTCCCCTTTACAGTACTCTAACAAATCTAAACCAGCCAAGCCAGGAACGGAGGCAAGACTATGGAATAGCAGTGATGCAGCTTGAGCCAGGGAAGGGCAGGAGAGGAGGGCCCATGTCTACAGGCAGCCCTCGTGCGTAGGTTGTCAAGAAAAACTCGATGAATGACGATGTGGAAAAAACGAACGAAGAGCCAAGTGGATTGGTAGAATCTGTGCGTGTAAAGAAAAGGCGGAGTTGTTCAGTGAGGGCACCGGCACCTGCGCCCGGTCCTAGGGGAAAAATGACGTCTTGAAAGGGAAGATCATCAGAAGCCGTAAATGGTAACCAGGTAGATCGGTTACAAGCAGAAATGCAAGGGGCTCCAGTTAGTGACCTCTTTGTAAGTGGCCCTCCTGGGCGGCTGATCACTTAATGAACTAATTTCTTACATCTGAGGTAGGGTCTCTGTTATCAATTCTGTCCCTGTAATAAAATGTCCTCACCCACAGCCACAAAGGAGCTGTGGGGTTATCAGCTCACAATCCCAGGTTGCGGCCCATTATTTTTAGGGAAATCAAGGCAGGTGCTTAAAATACCACATCCCCAATCCAGACCAGAGAATAAACACATGATCCTTGCTTGCTCTGCTTGCCTTCTTCACTTTACACAGTTCAGGCCCAGCCAAGGGAATGGTGCTGCCCACAGGGGGTTGGGTCAATTAACAATCAAGACAGTCCCGCCACAGACATACCCACAGGTCAACCTGAGCCAAATCATTCCTCCCTGAGACTCCTCCCAGCTGGTCTTAGGTTGTGTCAAGTTGACACTGGAGACTAGCCAGCGTAGCCTCTCTGTGTCCCAGGCTGACTTCGCCCTGTGACCTACCTGTCTCAGGTCTGTGATCACAGGTGTCTACCACCACTCCTGGATTATTGATGGTCTACTTTTAATATTTAGAGCAAGAAGAAAATATTCTTGCCAGGTGGTGGTAGTGCACACCTTTAATCCCAGCACTTGGGAGGCAGAGGCAGGTGGATCTCTCTGATCTCTGTTCAGGGCCAGCCTGGTCTACAGAGCGAGTTCCGGGACAGCCAGGGCTACATAGAGAAACCCTGTCTTAATACAGACAAACAAACAAAGAAAACCAACAACAACAAAAAAAAAAAAAAAAAAAAAAAAAAAAGAAGGAAGAAAGAAAGAAAAGACTCTTTAGTGAGAAAATATTCTCCAGTCACTATAAACACTAACTAAAATATACACACAGTTGTCCCACAGTGAATGGTTCCAGGAGCACTGGTCCTACCTGCCACCGATGCCCAAATCTGTGGTACTCAGGTGTTTTGTATAAGATTGCCTGATACTTGCATATAAGCTGTGCACAGATTCCTGCATGCTTTAAATCACCTGTAGGTTACTTAATTCTTAAAATTTTACATGTATTTATTTGTTCTCCCTCCCTCCCTCCCTCCTCCCTCCCCCCCCTCTCGTGTGTGTGTGTGTGTGTGTGTGTGTGTGTGTGTGTGTGTGTGTGTGAGCACACATACCACACAGCCCATGTATGCTGGTCAGAGACCAGCTTTTGAAAGTTGGTTCTCTCTGTCTACTACGTGGGTTCCCGAGTTCAAACTCAGGTCATCAAGCTCGGTGACAAGCACCTTTACCCACTGAGCCATCTTCCTGGCCTCAGATTACTTTCAATATCTATATTGAATATAATATATAATAAAAGTGCTGCATCAGTAGTTACGTTACTTGGGAATAAGGAGAAAGGAAAAATCTGTATGAGATCAATACAGAAGCAATTTTTCCCCCTGAGTATTGACTGAATCCATGGATGCAGATTCACAGTTAGAGAGAGCTGACTGTCTACATTTCACCCCTAAATCCTGGGAGTATAATACAATAAGATAAACGGAACACCTGAAAGCCCCTGCTCCATTGTGCCATGAAGAAGGGTTGGGGGATTCATGAGAAGTCTTTCAGCGGGCCTGTAGGGCAGTGGTTTTGTGGAGATCAGTAGATCAGCAATCATGTCAAGGAGGGTAGAAATCAGTTTCCTCACTGCAGTGGCCCACACCTCTAATCCCAGCACTCAGAGGCAGAGGCAGGCAGATCTCTGTGAGTTTGAGGCCAGCCTGGTCTACATAGGCAGTTCCAGGCCAGCCAGAGCTCCATAGAGAAATCCTGTCTTAACAAACAAACATGCGAAATTAGAGCTAGGATGGATCCTGTGGTGGTGTACTGAGGGAGTGTACGGGTGGGCGCTCTCAGTTTTCAGTCTCCAGAAATGGGCGTATTGATAAACACATGTATGTGCACATGTGTATTTCCTACTTTGATACACTGAGATGACCCAAGAGCAATGGAACCCCACAAACAGCCCACACCTTTGTTTCTGACCATTCTGCACTAACAGAACTCTTTGGAGAAAATGAATGGAGTCCTACGCAGTAAGAGAAGCCCAGAACATTCTTATACCAAGAACTAAGGAGGTTCTCACTGGATCATGGGGAGACGCTAAGATGATACAGATGTTAGCTTACTTGGGACAGTGAAGTAAGTCACTTTATAGAGAAGAAAGTTCACAAGCGCTATATTGATCAAGTGACCAGACACCACCAGTGAGGGGACAGACCACATCCTGTGCTGCCTGATGAGACACAGGACACAGCATTGCTTCTGTGATATTTTGACCAAAAGGGACCATCCTGAGTCTAATCAGGAGGAAACATTGCACAAACCAATAGGACAGTATTTCTCAAAATGGCTGGTCTACAATTTTACAAAGAGTCAATGTTAAGGAGAGACCCAGGAAGAGATCTGATTGGAGGAGGCTGGAGACACATGACAAGTGGTTTAACCATGTAGTTTTAAGTTGGCCCCTTTGACTAGAAGCATGTTACAAAAACTGTGAAGAGGTTAATTAGAAAAGCTAAAAGGAATCTTGAGCAAAGGGTGTGTGAGTGTTCTTTGTACGCGGTTTGCAGTTTTCTCCAAGTTTAAAATCATTGAGCCGGAGAGATGGGTTAATGGTTAGGAGAGCATATTGCTCTCGGTTTCCAGCACCCACATCAGGTGGTTCGTCACCTGTAACTCCAGCTTCATCTCCAGGAGATCACACACCCTCTTCTGGCCTCTGTGGGTACCCACACCCTCATGGTGTGCACACACAAACACAGACACACAGACATGTATGTACAGGCTAGTTAGGAAGGAGCCTTAGTTGAGGAAATGCCTCCATGAGATCCAGCTGTAAGGCATTTTCTCATTAGTGATCAATGCGGGAGACCCAGCTCATTGTGGGTGGTTCCATCCCTGGGCTGGTGGTCCTGGGTTCTAATGAAGAGCAGACTGAGGAAGCCATAGGGAGCAAGCCAGTAAGCAGCTCCCCTCCAGGCCTCTGCATCAGCTCCTGCCTCCAGGTTCCAGCTCTGCTTGAGTTCCTGTTCTGACTTCCTCCAATGAAGTGTAAGCCAAATAAACCCTTTCCTCCCCAACTTGCTTTTTGGCCATGGTGTTTTGACAAAGCAATAGAAACCCTAACTAAGACAACGCACAACTTTAAACATCATTTTGATATAAACAAATTAAGAAAAGCAGCAGTGGGTAGGGGATTCTAGACTGAGTCCAGTTCTGGCATTTCATGTCCCAGCACCAGGGCCTGGTGATAATGGCCCGGAGACAGTGGACACAGAGGGAGTTCAGCCTTCAGGATAACCTGGGATAGGACCGGAAAGATAGGATTATTCAAATACACCTTTGCAAGACTTTGTGTTGCTTCCGTGGATTGAGTTAATACTTTCCCCCCACGGAGGCTGCCTCTGAACTCACTGTGTAGCCAAAGATGACCTTGAACGCCTGATCTTCAAGTCTCCTCTTTTAGCGTGCTAGGATTGTAGTCTGGTTTATGTGGCCCTGGGGACTGTATTTTTATAATTTTGGAGAAGGGATTTCACTGAATGGAGGAGAGTCTGACCACCCAGATGGAGGCCGCTGGCGGCTCCAGTGCTCTGAGGGGGGGGGGGGCTGCCTGGACAGCAGCTGAAGGTAAGGCCATCCAGGAACTCGAAGGGCTTAGAGCAGCCTAGCCAGCACACTGGCCTAATCAGCAAGCTAAAGAACAGTGCAGTAAAAAAACAAAATAAAACAAAGCAAAACACCAAAAACAAAACAAACCAAAACAAAAAACCCCAAAGGCAATCTGAAGGTCCCAGCTGATGTTCCCTTCCCCTTCTGAGGTGTGATCTTAGGGTTAGGAGTGAAATTTGGCCAACTTAACAAGTCAACTCAAGATTGACCAAGGTCGCCAGGCGGTGGTGGCGCACGCCTTTAATCCCAGCACTCGGGAGGCAGAGCCAGGCGGATCTCTGTGAGTTCGAGGCAGCCTGGCTACCAAGTGAGTTCCAGGAAAGGCGCAAAGCTACACAGAGAAACCCTGTCTCGAAAAACCAAAAAAAAAAAAAGATTGATCAAGGTCATTCAGGTCATTTGTGCACCAACTTCAATTTTGGCCCCCAGTGGCGATGACCCAAGAAGATTTGAAAAACTGTCTGTGCCTGGCACCTACTCCATTTGGATAGGGGGCGGGGCCTGGTGCTAGTGTGCTCATTTGCATACGTCTACTAAAGCTTCATCCTCAACCTGTTGGTTTCTCTGTCTGTTCTGTGGTGGTCTCTCTTCCCACCCATCTGTTCTGACGGGAACCAGGCATGTTCCTGTGTCCTCAGTTTTACCAGTCAGTCCTGAAATTCCAGCTCTGAGATCCCGCACGGTGACCCTCTCCCTCTGTCATAGTCACCGCCATCTTGTCTCTGCATGAAGTAAGCTTGTCTTGGCTAACCTGCACATCTCCCAACTCTTCTCCTCAACTCCAACATTGCTTGCCATCTCCCTCATGCATCTTGCACTCTTTCTAAAACAGGAGCCTGGCTCCCAGGGTTCCTCAGGATCCCTTGAACTTTTTGCATGACTCATGTGTCCCCATTCATGACATGACCACACTTATACCTTTAGCTCTTTTCTCAAGAGAATGCCTGGTCTTAGCCCTTGGAAAGCAGAGGCAGGAGGGTTGTTAATTCAAGGTCAGTCTGGGCTACATAGCAAGACTGTCTCAAAAAACAAACAGACAGACAGCAGACCAACAACGAAACCCCCAAGACCCCTCAGTATTATTTGATCATGTCCTCTGAATTGTTTTAGGGCCTTCAAAAAGTTCTTTCCTGTCCCTGGAATTCCTCCTCATCTTTCAGTTCCCGGTTGAGGCTTCCTCTAAGAAGACTTTTTTTTTTTTTTTTTCTGGTATGTTACATTTATTAAGAAAAAAATTTTATTCATTTTACATACCAAAGATCCCCTTCTTCCCTCCTCCCACCTCCCCAGCCTCCCCTTCCCAACCCAACCCCCTTTCCCTCTTACAAGAAGGTAAGGCCTCCCATGGGGAGGTACATTAAGAAGACTTTCTTAGTGCCACCTTCTTCTTGGTCCAACATTGTTGCTAGGGAGACCTTGTAACTGCATGTTTACCTTCTCCATGCTCCACCAGAAGTTCAAGACTAACAAGCACATTTCATTCACTTGGGTTTTAGGATAAGTGCTGACTTCAGACTTGATGGATGAGCTAAGGACTGAATGGACACTAGCTCCATGCAAAAAGACAGTGCCTTCATTTCCAATCTGGTTCTTGGTTTTTTTTTTTTTTTTTTTTTTTTTTTTTTCTGAAACAGGCTTTCTCTGTGTAGCTTTGGCACCTGTCCAGGATCTCGCTCTGTAGACCAGTCTGGCCTCGAACTCACAGAGATCCTCCTGCTTCTGCCTCCCGAGTGCTGGGATTAAAGGTGTGCACCACCACTGCCCGGCCCCCAATCTGGTTCTTTCCTGTCAGCATAAAAATGAACTCGTGATAACAGTGCTGTATCAGAGAGTACATAATAGCGCAGTGGTCTAGGGGTCAGCTCGGACACCAGCCCACCTGTGACTTAGACTAAGAGACTTCATTATTTTGTCTCTTAGATCCATCTCTAAAATGGGAATAAGGGAACTCACTGGTAAGCATTCCTTACAGCTCAGTGCAGTGAGCTGTAAGGAATGCTTAGAATAGTCCTGGCACACGGGTGTGATAAGTACACTCCTCAGTAGTAACAGGAACAGAAAAAACTAAAAGCAGCCCAGGGCCAGGGAACACAGGTGCTTCATTCACAACAGGATCCCTCGGTCACCCATCAGTTCCAAGCCAGCCATCCCTTGTCATTTCCACTTGCTTTTGACAAGCCTCTGTGCGTGGCCATAGTCTGACCTCGCTCGAAAGAAAGCCTTTGCTAGGCTTACTCTTCCTTCTTTGTAGTTTGTACAGTGGTTCTTTAATATTCTGTATTCAGAAGCAGTTCTTTACTTATGCTTACACATGCCAGAACAGGAAGAGGAGGAGGAGGAAGAGGAAGGAGGAGGAGGAGGACGAAGGAGAAGAAGAAGAAGAAGAATGAAAATAAGAAGAAGAAGAAGAAGAAGAAGAAGAAGAAGAAGAAGAAGAAGAAGAAGAAGAAGAAGGAGAAGAAGAAGAAGAAATAAATAATGCCACAGTTTGGAATAAATTTTGCTACATTGAATAGCTATCATTTTGGAAAGCACTTTTAGGTTCCCCGGAACTAAACAGCACACAAATAAATAGCTGTAGCCCACTCCCAGTGTGAGCAGGACCGGCTCTCTTTCTTAACGTTTTCCACATGTCAATACTTCCTTTGCTCTTCTCTTTCCGTTGTATAAACTGACAATTCTTGGTGCTGAAGTATTCTTCATGATTTTGAGGATATGTCACAATTATGTTGTCTAAACTCAGATATCCTCATTTACCTCCCAACTTCCGGATCTGTTTATGACTTAAGACTTTCCTCACCTTGTGGGTCCTACACTGCAGGTGCCATGAGGCAAGCTGGGGGGCCCTAACTTAGTCACCCCATCCAAGAAAGCGATAACAGAAGTGGAAATCAAATACTATACTGCATATTCTGAGGCAGCGGACAGTTGGATGATGCAAGGTCCTGAGGAAGACCGTGCTGACAGGGGGGAACTGGGCCGGGGAAGCCCAGGGGCAAGAGAAAGAGGAAGTGGACCAAGATGTGGCTGATGGGGTGGAAAATGGGGGCTCATGACGTGGGGGACAGACTCCAGGTAAAAGAGCCTTGTGAGCCCTGAGGAGCAAGGGGTGGGGAGTGAATGAGTTCCTCAGAGGCCAGCTTCAGGTGCCCTCGGGCTGGTGGTGTGTATTCCGGCAGGGTGCACATCAGCCTTTGAGCTGGGGTGATTCTGGGATTCATTTCCTCCTGGGAAAGTCAGCGACACATAGAGTATTGATCTGATGGTATTTTGCCACTGGTGTTTTCCCTGTGAAAATAGGTGGAGTGTGTGTGTGTGTGTGGTCTGGTTTCTATTTTGTTTCTTTTTCCTCCACCCACGCAGGGAAAGACTTTTAAGTGGCAGCAAGGAGTGAACGAAGCAGAAAGGGTGAGGAAGGGAAGCCAGGGGCACATCCCGTGCTTGCCCATGCATGCCATGCCGGGCAGGCAAAGGCGCCCCAGGGAAGACCCGAGGCTCAGTTTACCACTAGGTTCTTTGAGAGGGCGAAATTATTCAACCATTCTGATTCCTTGATTTGATGAGAACTCTCATCAGTCACCTAGGGAGGTGTAAGGAACTCCTAAAGTCAAAACCCACCATGAGCCGGGCAGTGGTGGTGCACACCTTTAATCCTAGTGCTCAGAAGGCTAGGAGGCAAAGACAGGCAGATCTCTGAGTTTGAGGCCAGCTTGGTCTACAGAGCGAGTGAGTTCCAGGACAGCCAGGGCTACACGAAGAGAAACCCTGCCTTAAAAACAAACAAACAAACAAACAAACAGAGGACGATGAAATGGGTTAAGCACTAAATCTGACCCCACACAGAAGGGCCAGTTAGGAAGGAAGGAAGGACCGACACAAGCCCCCCCTCTCCCCCCCAGAAGTCACCCAGTGAGATGAACGGCCTCTCCAGCTCCAGCAGAAAGGAGAATAGTGTGGGTGGCAGTGGCTGGGGAGTGAGGTGGGTGAGGGGACAGGGAGGAATTTGCATCTCATGGCTCAGTCAGATCTGAAGCTCACATCCTGTTTCTCTGTAGGTTGGGCGCATTGGGCGCCAAGAGCCTCCTCTGACCATGGCCAGCCTCAGGAAATGAGTGTCAACAGCCTTGCAGATGGGAACCAAACTTCTGGGTGACTACCCATGAAAAGGCAAGTCCCGCCTCCTCACCAGCTCCCTGCCCTCCCTCTACTCCGATTCTAAGACTCCAGGCCTCACCCCTCCTCCCTAGAGACTATCAACAGGAAGTTAAGTCAGCTGGAACACTCTGTTCCCTTGACATTTTTTTTTTTTTTTTTTGTTTTAAATCTGCAGCTGTGTTAAGGCTTCACGAATCTTCGCTGGCTCTGCATCTTGGGTCCATCTTTTCATCTGTCTGGTGCGTTTCCTCCCACATCCATACACAAAAGCGTGAAAACATGGAGAAAACTTTGGCACCAAGAATTGAAGCTATACAAAGGGATGGGCACATGCAAATGTGACTAGGGTTTGCAAGGAGGGAAGGGGATGGTAATAAAATACTGGGGGGTGAACTATTGGCTGTTGATGAGCTAAAGATGTCCTGCTTAGGTATCATTACTGAGGAGAGACCATCAAGGCTGAAGAGAAACCCTAAATAAACTCTCCTCACTCCCTCATGGTGCTGACCCCTTATCAGTCACATGTGGGTGTGTCTTCTCTCCTAATATCCTAACCTGCCAATTTAGCATAAGTTGTATTCACTCTTACTATCAGGAAGCAGTTGGCATTGGAGTGAATGAAGCTTCTCTCTGTCCCCCATCTCAACCCAGCTTGTCCAGTAATGAATACAATAAACAAAACCAGAACAAAGCAAGCTGCAGTTCCCAAATGCAGCTTGGTCCTGTCGGAGGTGACGTTTCTTCATTTCCGGTAGCTGCGCATGCACTTCCGTCTTATTACTTGTTGGTGTTTCTGTCTTCCTGGGGGATGGCTCTGATGTTCTTCAGGGTTAAGACCCCGTTCAGCTAAGGCAGCCATTTTTTTCTGCTGCCGGTCACTCAAGTCTAGAGAGAAAATACTTCAGGAGTTAGACTAAACCTCTATGCCATCAGCGCTCTAGGAAAGGGATTAATCTCTTCCCAAGGTCCCCCTCAACAGACGCAGGAAGAACGTCCTCCATTCGTTGCAGCGCCGTTCCATTAGTGCACATGTGTAAAGCCTCAGCGTTGGCTCTAAAGGTCACCCAGGAAAGTGGCTTCTCCTTGGTTACACAGGTTAGATATGTTCCCTGTAGAAAGCCTTGATGACCACTGTTCCTTCAAACCCAAGTGTGAGAGAACACAGTTCATAAGATAAATTTGTCCTCTATATCTCCATAAACCACACTCAGAAATCCCGGTGATGCTACAAAGCCCAGATGCTGATCTTTTATTGACAGCTGATCATCCTGCTCTGGCTTCCTGCCTGCCCACCCACCATCCTTCCTTCTCTCTTTCCTTCCTCCCCCCCCCCCATTTTCCTTCCTGATTCTGAAGATTAAAACCAGAGCATCACACATGCTAAGTAAACACTGCCTGTGAGCCAGACTAGCACCTGCCAAATTGATTTTTCAATAAATATCCAAACTATATCTATATATTCAAACCAAATGTGTGTGTTGGGGGGGGGTGGATTTTGTTTTATTTCTTAAGACAGAGTTCCACTAAGTTGCCCAAGCTGGCCTTGAACTTATGATCTTCCTGTCTCAGCATCCTCAATGCTGGAATTCATAAACATTCATTTTACTCTCAGCCCCAATACTGTATTTTATTTTTAATTATATGTATTTATTTTAGTGTGTGTGTGTGTGTGTGCGCGCGCACGCGCGCATGCATGTGCTATAATAGCACAAGGGTGGGGTCAGAGGGCAACTTGAGGGAGTTTACCATATGAGACCCGGGAATGGAACTCAGGTTGGTGGGCTTCGTGGTGGCATCTTTACCCATCGAGCCTTCTTGCTGGTCCCTGAGCCCTAAAATTTAAAAAGTAAAGCCTGACGTTAACATCATACTGACCAGTGAAAACCCGACAATCTTCTCTATAAGATCTGCAGCAGGGTAAGCGGGCTCGCTCTTGCCACTTAAGTTCAGTGAGGCACAGGAGTCCTCGTCAGAGCAGTGGGCAAGAAGATATAACAAACATGCACGCTAGAAAGGAAGGAGAAACCTCTGCTTTCAGATGACATGGTTTTGTATGTGTATAACCCTGAAGATTCCACAAGAAAATACTGCTAGAGCTGGGCAGGTGGCGCATGCCTTCAATCCCAGCACCTGGGAGGCAGAGGCAGGCAGATCTCTGTGAGTTTGAGGCCAGCCTGGTCTACAGAGTGAGTTCCAGGACACGCTCTAAAGCTACAGAGAAACCCTGTCTTAAAAAACAAAAAAAAAACAAAAAAAAAAAAAAACAAAAAAAAAAAAAAAAAAAAAAGAAAAAAGAAAAAAAAAGAAAAAGAAAAAGAAAACACTGCTAGAAATAGTAAATCCAGCAATGTTACAGGACAGAAAATTAACATAAAACTCCATGCTTCTGCTCAAATGAGCAACCCAAGAAGGAAGGCAAGAAACAGTGTCATTTAAAATGGCCTAAAAAAGAGTGAAATGCACAGGGAAGAGTCAGCTTAACAGGGAAGTAAAGCTCCACACACAGAAAACCACAAAACATTGAAAGAATTAAAGAGGCTAAATAAATAGAAAGACACTGTGTGTTCATGGATCAGAAAATGCAATATCAATAAAAACCATTCTTCCCAAAGCTATCCAGTCATTCATTGTCTTTCCTGTCAAGGCTGCAATAGTACTTTTTGAAAAACAACAACAAAACCCCACCAGAGATATTTATTTGCAAAATGCACATGGACCCTCAAGGGACTCCACATTACCCTATTGGGGAAATTATAAAGGCCACTCCACGTAGTTAAAAGGAAGATTTATTTAGTGGGTGACTTACAAATGAAGGAATAGATAGGTTGCGGGGGTCTGGGGAAGGTGTATCGCAATCCAGCGGTGTTCTCTGGAGCTCTGCTCAGTCAACCTCCACCGTCCAGGGTCCAGGAACAGAGAGAACGCTGGCCCATCCAGGTCTCGGGTCTCCAGACGCCTCCCTTGACCTCGCCTCGTAGGCGTGACAGTTGCCAGAGTCTCAATGGGGGTTGGAACTTCCAGATCCAAGCTGGAATAGCTACCCACTACATTACCCAAAATCTTGGAAGTGGCAGGCCTCAAATTTCCTGAATTCAAAACATATGACAAAGCTACAGTAATCAAAACAAAGTGAATCCTGGCATCAAAACAGACAGGCAGACCAAGAGAACAGAAGAGACCTCAGAAATAGACCCTCATGTCCATGTCAAAGGATCTTCAACAATGGAGCTGGCATCATGTGTGGAGAAAGGGTCAGCCCCGACACATGACAATGGAAAGAAACACTGTGCACTCATATGCTCAAGAAGAAAGTGGACCCTTGTCCATTATATATAAGAATTAATTCCAAGTGAATTAAAGGCTTGGCCTTGTGACACAGACCTGCAACTTCAGCTACTCAGGAGACACAGGCAGGAGGATGACATGTTTAAGGCTAGCCTGGACTACAGAGTGAATTCATGGGTAGCCTGGAAAACCCTATGTCAGAACGAAAAGTAAAAATGAGCTGGGTATCTAGCTCAGTGGCGGGGCAATTGAGGCCCTGGGTTCAATCACCAGTACAAACAAATAAATAAATAAACAAACAAGCAAATAAAAAAATTAAAGACCTAAAACCAAGACCTACTGTGAAAAGGCACAGCATGGATTTGGCCATGGTTCCTTGGATGTGACACCAAAAGTGCACAAAACAGTGGCCAAGATAGACTCAGGGACTTCACAGACCTGAAGAGTCTGGACACTAAAGAGAACAGCATGGCGAAAGTCAAGCTATGCCACTGAAAATAATCATGCATCTGATAAAAAGTTTAATATTAAGAATATACAAAAATAGCGGGGCAGTGGTGGCGTATACCTTTGATACCAGCGCTTGGGAGACAGAGGTAGGTGGATCTCTGTGAGTTCAAGGCCAGTCTAATCTAACAGAGTGAGTTCCAGAACAGCCAGGACTACACAGAGAAACCCTGTCTCAAAAAACCAAATGTGTGTGTGTGTGTGTGTGTGTGTGTGTGTGTGTGTATGAAAATATACAAAAACATGCAAAAGAAAGAGAACTCTTATAATTCAGCAACACACTAAACAACAACAAAATCCACTAACTCCGTTAAAAACCAGCTGAAGGACCCGAGTGTGCATTTCCCTAAAGAGTGTATGCAAGTGTAAGAAAGGACGTTCGATGCCACCAGCCATTAGAAAAACAGCAGAATCACAGTGAACAGTGACCTCACACCCATTTAAGACAGTGACTGCGGAAGACCACAACTCAAAACACGAGGAAGGGTAGTTGTTGGGAGCACAGCATGAAGGTCCTGTGCACAGAGATCTCCAGAAAACCAGGAATGTTAAGTACACCACAGGATTGGTTGTCTTTTCAAAGAAACAGACTTTTCCCCAAATTCTATTGTGTTTAAATATGCTGACAATAACGCCCCCGACATCAGACTCCCCGAGGTTTGATCCAGGTTGGCAAAGTCAATCTAAACTCAGTTTTCATGCTTACCTCTTCACAATTCATTTCCCTGACTGCCTACACCTGCAGGGACCCCCTCAATTAGTAAGGGTGTGGCAAAATCAGAGCCCCTGTGCACTGCCGTCCAGAAAGCTGGGAAATGGAGGTGATTAGCAGCCTGGTGATCTACATTACCTGTTGGGGCAAGCTGTATCAAGCTCCTAAAACCAGGACTGGAGGGGGCTAATAACCCAAATGACCTCTACACTATCTGTATGACTGAGATCACACCAGATCCTCTCTTGGGTCCTTAAGCTCATATTGGCAGCCTATCTATAGAACCCATCTTCTTAGAAGAAATGGCATGTACCCTGAGTTGAGTTTCAGTGTAATTATGCTTCCTTGTGCATGGGGGATTGTGTTACACCAGGAAACTGTTTTTTCCAAATTCTATTGTGTTTAAATATGCTGACAATAACACCTCCCTGACATCAGACTCCTGTAGTCAGACTTTCTCATCAGACTTTCTTGGACCACCAGGCCCTAAATAATGATATGGAGACATTATTGATTATGGAAGCTTGGCCTTTAGCTTAGGCTTGTTCCCAACTAGCTCTTATAACTTAAATTAGCCTGTTTCTATTCATCTATATTCTGCCATGTGACTCTTTACCTTTCCTCCATAATGTATGTCCTGCTTCCTCAATGTCTCGCTGGCATCTCTCGCATGCCTCAGATTCTTCTCCAGTTCCTCTCTTTCCCCAGAAATCCTGCCTATTCTCTCCTGCCTAATTATTGGCCATTCAGCTCTTCATTAATCCAATCAGAAGGCCCCTTTCACATAGTGAGATCAAATATCCTACAACAGACTCCCTGAGGTTTGGTTCAGCTTGACGAAATCAATCTGATCTAAGTTTCCATGCTCACCTCTTCATGGTTCATTTCCCTGCTTGCCTACACCTTTAGGGACCCCCGCCCCACCCTCAGAGAGTATGGAGAAATGGAATCCTGTGCTTTGCCAGTGGAAATGGAAAATGATGCAGTCCTTGGGAAAGACAGTATGGAAGTTCCCCAAAAATATAAGACAAAGGTAGAGGATGTAGCTCCATGGTAGAGCACTTGTCTAGTATACAGAAAGTTGTGGGTTTGATCCCCACCACAACAAAAATAAATTTAAAATTATACTATCATGTGATTCAGCAATTCAACAATGGTATATATTCAACAGTATTGAAAGCAAGATCTAAAAAGAAAATTGCAACCTTATTTGTTATAGCATTGTGTACAGTAGCCAATATCAGGCAGCTGCTCAAACATCCACAGAAAGATCTATGAGGGAACATCAAATAGCTTCAGAGTAACAGAAAATCTTGTTGGATCTACCTTGATGAATCTTAAGGACATTACAAAGTCAAAAAGGAACACATAACTTCAATTATATTATAGAGTACTCAAAACTGTAGACGCATGAAGAAGAGTGGAGGTCACCAGTGCTGGGCAAGGGAAGCTTTTGCTTAGTTTGTCTTAGTATTTATTTATTTTTATTCTGTGTGTTTGTTTGAGTTTCTACATGTATGTATGTGCAGCATTTTGTGTGCCTGGTGCTAGAGGAAGCCAGAAGAGGGTGCTGTGGACCTAAGCCCCTGTTCAGGGCACCATCTGTGGGGGGCCAGCTCCCACCTTTTAAAAGGTTCCTATGAGGAGGAGAGAGCAATAAGACGTATTAGGTAGACTGATAGGCCTAGCCAATGAGAGGAAAGAAAGAAACACAGGATAGCTTTGGGAGGACCTGGGTCAATACCCAATGGCCCAGAACTTTATTCAAACTGGCTTTTTATAGCAATGCCACAGGGTGACGCAAAAGACCTCCCCTTATGGGGATATTTTATTTGTGCTGATATGTGATTTTATTTGACCATAAGCTATGGTCTGCCTCAGGAAGGTGTGTATTTTCCAGGACTGAAGACCACTGGCTGGAGAGATGAAGGCAACTTCAGACAATCATCCACGGGGTGTCAGAGTCAGCCGAGATGTGATCCAGGTGAATGACTTGACTTTAGAGGGGGTTGCTAACGTGGGCCAAGCTGAGCAGTGGCAAGGGGAGAGGCAGAATACCCTGGCCTGGGCTTTGCACGCTGCCTCAGTCTTTGGTTAGGCATTGAGACTAGCTGTGGAAGCCACAGCAGACACAACTGGATCCATGTTTGTTCTCTTTGCCAGCCGTCTCTGAATAACAATGATTGGTGTACCAACCGATGATGAAATGCATGATGAAGAGAGACAATGCTCGTAACGGTGGAATCTGCACCCCATGTTCCACACACCCAAGCTCAGCTGCTGATGAATGGGAGGAGTTCTTCCTGAGGCTTTGGGTCTTCCAGAGCTCCCAGCATGGTGCTGGCCACAGTTTTGCTGTTCATTTTCTGTGTCCACCCCCAATCCACTCTCACCCCTGCATGAAGCATGTGTGTGTAGTGTTTCAATCATTACCCTACCCTGCAAGCTGCAAGACTTCTGTGAAGGCTACCACAATCTGTTTGGTGAAGCCTCTTGAAGCCTCTGTGTGGTCTTCTACTATGGATTTCTATAATCCTGGCAAATTTGCTTGTCCAAAGACTGGCTTGTTAGGAAAATGACCCATATGGATAGCCTTTGAGGCTGTGATGGTCACACAGGAAAGTCACAATGCCATCTCATCATGATCCTTGTAGACGGAATTTTCTTTGGGCCGCCAGCTCACAAATAACAACAGGGAGACTTCTTATTAATTATGAAAGTTCAGCCTTCGCTTAGGCTTGTCCCACTAGCTCTTATAACTTAAATTAACCCATTTATTTTAATCTGCATTCTGTCACATGGCTCTGTCATTACCTCATGTCTCCATACTGCCCATGCTGCTTCCTCCGCATCTGGCTAGTGACTCCACCTTTCTTCTTCCCAAAGTCTTCTCTGTCCCCGGAAGTCCCACCTAACCTCTTCCTGCCTAGCTATTGGCCATTCAGCTCTTTATTAAACCAATCAGAAGGTGCCTTGGCAAAGACACATCTTCACAGTGTAAACAAATATTCCACCACAGATCCTCATCAAATATACTATCCTTCAGGACATCTGAGATGGTCTCCTGGCAGCTTGTGGTGAGGAACTGCATGCTGGTGTCCACCCTCACAGTGCCTGTGGTGTGCTGTCCTCAAGACATTGTAGGGTGGATGCATGGGAGGCTGCCAGGTTGCAAAGGTTCAGTTATCCTCCTGACTGCGGCGGCGGCGGCGGCGGGGACTTCTCAGCAACACTGGCAGGGGAGAGGGAGGGGGGTGGTACAGGAATGGGATGCGGTGGGAATCCTCCCAGACCTTGACTGTTCCCCCTATTGCTGTGGTTCCCATCTTCCTAACGCTGTGACCCTTTAATACAGTTCCTCATGTTGTGCTGACCCCAGCCATAATATTGTTTTTCATACTACTTCATAACTGAAATTTTGCTACTGTTATAAATCGTAATGTAGATATTTTTTGGAGATAGAGGTTTACCAAAGAAGTCTTGACCCACAGGTTGAGAATCGCTGCTCTAGGGGAACACATTGATCCACCTGGCTCCAGAGGCCTTCTCCATGGGTACCAGGTGCTTCTTCAGGTACTGTGGCACATGGCTAAGTCACTTGCTCTCAGCCAACCCAGGATGTGCTCCAAGTCAGGAGGAGCCACCAGCTTTGAATTTTCAGGAGACCTAAGTCAGAGTGAAATTTAGGTTATGTATGTGCATGTTATGTGAATAAAATATGTATTATGTATTCACTTACTTATTTTGAGGTAAGATCTCACTATATAACCCTGGTTGGTCAGGAACTGGCTATGTAGACCAGACTGGCCTCTAACTCAAAGGGATTTAGCTGCCTCTGCCTCTCAAGTGCTGGATTAAAAGCCTGAGCCACCGTACCTGGCCTTAATATAATATTTTCAAGATTTACAAAAATCTTTCTTTGTTTCTTTCTCTTTCTTTCTCTTCTTTGAGGCAGAGTCTCATCTAGTCAGGCCCCAGGCTGACCTGGAACTCTTTTGGTTGTTGAGACAAGCCTTGACTCCTGACTCTCTTCTGTCACTTCAGTGCTGAGATACAGCATGTGTCATCATTAGTGGCGGCCATGACTGGACTACCGGTTTGTTTTTTTATTGCTCTTCAGTTTGCCCAGACCAGGATGTGCTCCAAGTCAGGAGATGCCACCAGCTCTGAATTTTCAGGAGACCTAAGTCAGAGTGAAATTTAGGTTATGTATGTGCGTGTTATGTGAATAAAATATGTATTATGTATTCACTTACTTCTTTTGAGGTAAGATCTCACTATATAACCCTGGTTGGTCAGGAACTGGCTATGTAGACCAGACTGGCCTCTAACTCAAAGGGATTTAGCTGCCTCTGCCTCTCAAGTGCTGGGATTAAAAGCCTGAGCCACCGTACCTGGCCCTTAATATAATATTTTCAAGATTTACAAAAAAACTTTCTTTGTTTCTTTCCTCTTTCTTTCTCCTTCTTTGAGGCAGAGTCTCATCTAGTCCAGGCCCCAGGCTGACCTGGAACTCTTTTGGTTGTTGAGACAAGCCTTGAACTCCTGACTCTCTTACTGTCACCTCTCAAGTGCTGAGATTACAGGCATGTGGCATCATGCCCTGATAACCCTTTGGAGTTTCTGACTCAGCAAGCTAAAGTCTCTTGCTATAAAACACTATCTGGAATATTCCAGGAATCAGACAAGTTCCAGTTCTATCCCAATTCCACTCTTCATTTATTCCTTTGAAAGATACACTGGTCTTGTTTACCCAGCTGTTTGCCCCAGGAGCAATGAAAGAATCCATCCTTTTTCCCCCCATTTTATTTTTTCTGAAAACATCAACAGCAAAGCCCTAACCATCACCAATTCAACACAGCAAGCAGGGTACAGTCACCATATACTGAATAATGAGCATGCTGCCTGCTAAAAACATCTGGCTTGTTTTCTTGGACCTCTTCCTGGAGCACAAGGGTCGGGCAGAGAGGACCTCATGGGGTGGGAGGAAGAGTGCATAGGACCATCTTACTAGAAGACATGGGTCTTAATTCCAGATGATGTTTTCACTGTTGTGGGTTTGGGGACCCGTCTAAGGGTTTCTATTGCTCTGAAGAGACACCATGTCCGTAGCAACTCTTATAAAGGAAAAACATTTAATTGGGGTGGCTTACATTTTCAGAAGCTCAGTCCATTATCATCGTGGTGGGACGTGGCAGCCTGGAGACAGACATGGTGCTGGCTACATCTTGATATACAGGCACTAGGAAGTGGTCTGAGTGTCACACTGAGCAAAGCTTGAGCAAAAGAGATCTCACAGCCCGTTCCTACAGTGACATACTTCCTCCAACAAGGCCATACCTCCTAAATAGTGCCACTCCTTTGGAGGGATCTTTTCTTTCAAACCACCACGGGACCAATCATGCAAACTCTTTTATCATCTGTCTCTGTTTGAGAATCTGAGGGGAAGCGCCTGCAAGCTGTTGCTAGGATTAGGTAAGATCGTGTCCAGAGAGCTACCTAATAAATAGGGACTAAGGCAGAGGAGGGAAGGAATCCTTTTCCAAATTGCTTCTTTTAATCCTTCGATCTGCCCCCCTTTCTTTTCTTCTCACCTCTTGCTGGCACAAGGGATCCAGGGTGCTGTTGCTGTGGTCAGGATCCCATCCAAGCTCCCCCTGGGTGTCCTATAGCTGCCTGAGTGGTGTCGCACTGGGGAGGATTCTCAGAAAGGACGACTCTGGGGTTAACGGAAGGCTCCAATCAGATTCTGTGCAGTCTGTGAAGCTGACTGCAGAAACGGCTTCCTAACAGGACACAATGATGAGAGAGGAGAGCTAAGCTTAGTGCTCCAGATTAGCGACAAGGAACGGGGTCTGACTGGGATGTGTGAAGGGGCCTGGTCTGCATCCAGCCCTGCATCCAGGGGAAGGGCCACTTTCCGGGGCTTTTTGTGAGGGACAGGTTTATATTCTAGGAAGATGACTCTGACAGCAGAGACAGGGCAGCACATTTGTGGACAGGAGAACCGGTCAGGAGAGCATGAGGGTGAGACCCAAAAGCTGGAAATGGGGAGGAAGAGTGAGATTTCAAAGACATTTGAGTCGACTTGTCAAGCTAGGATGGGCAAGGGAGCAGAAGTGGCCGGAATAGCAAGATTTCAGAATAAAGCTGTCAGATTTCTTAAATGCAGGCACAGGACATCCAGTGAACACGGAATATCAAATTATGGATAATTTTCTGTATAAATATGTCCTGTGCAATATTAATCCGAAGTTCTAAATGAATGAAGTGTCCTGTATTTTATTCAGAGAGCTTTATTTCAGTCTCATCTTAGATATAGAACCAACCTGTTGTCTTTCTTCTTTTTATTTCTTTGTTTATTTTAAAGTTTCTTTTTTTTTTTTTTTTTTTTTTGGTTTTTCGAGACAGGGTTTCTCTGTGTAGCTTTGCGCCTTTCCTGGAACTCGCTTTGGAGACCAGGCTGGCCTCGAACTCACAGAGATCCGCCTGCCTCTGCCTCCTGAGTGCTGGGATTAAAGGCGTGCGCCACCACCGCCCTGCAAAAGTTTCATTTCTTTGGGTCTTTTTCTTTTAAGATTTATTTATTATGTACACAGAAGTGGGCGCCAGATCTCATTACAGATGGTTGTGAGCCACGGTGTGAATGCTGGGAATTGAACTCAGGACCTCTGGAAGAGCAGTTGGTGCTCTTAACCTCTGAGCTATCTCTCCAGACCTTCTTTGGGTCTTTTGATACAGAATCTTATAATGTAGCCCAGATTGTCTGTGAACTTATGATCCTCCTGCCTCAGCTTGCCCAGTGTAGGGATTACAGGCAGCTTCACGTGTTAGCCACATCCAGTGACAATGGCCACTGTGTATTGAATTCCCCAGTAAATGGTCCTGCTGGGAAGGAACAAAATGCTTGTGAGCTAGAAGGAGTACTTGATCTTTCACTTACAACTGGGGCATGAGCAGAGCTAGGAGTGTTTCTCAGGCATCATCTTTGTTTCCATGTCATGGGGCTTGCACCATCATTTATTGAGTATGTTGAGTATGTGCTTGCGTGTGCATCTGGAGGCCAGAGGCCAGGCTCAAGTGTGAGTCCTTGGGAGCTGCCTACTGTTTTCTCAGACAAGGTCTCTCTCTCTGGTATAGATGGAGGTTTTTTGTTGGGACCTCCAGCCAGCTCCCAAACAACCACACTGAGACTTAATATTAATTATAAATGCTTGGCTGCTAGCTTAGGCTTGTTACTAACTAGTTCTTATAACTTAAATTGACCCACATGGCGGTGCCTCTGTCACATGGCAGTACCTCCTTCAGCATGGCACACTCGTTTTTCTTCTCTCTGAGTCTCCTCCTGATTCCCATGACTCTGCCCTTCTTCTTCCCAGCATTCTCTTAGTCTGGTTTTCCTGCCTAACCTTATTCTGCCTAGCTATAGGCCAGTCAGCTTCTTTATGAAGCTAATCACAGTGACATATATTCACACAGTAAAAGGAATATTCTATACACATGGGACCCAGGGCTGGCTGACTGGATTAAGCTCCCAGGCCAGAGGGATCCAGGGATCTACTTGTCTCTATCTCCCCCACACTGGATTTACAAAGGTACTCCACCACGCTCAGCTTTAATCTAGATGCTGGAGGTCAAACTTGGTCCTCCTTCTTGCAAGGCAAAGACTTTGCTCTCCAAGCCATCTCACCAGCCCATGGTTTTTACATTTTAGCATTGTTCTAAGTAACAATCAGAAAATCACCAGTTCTGGGGATTGGTTATTTTTTTTCTATGCCCATTATACTAAAGAAATAACCATAGTATGAGTTTTTAAGTCCCTCTGATACCTAAACCTTGATTCACACTTTAGGAAATATCAGGAGAATAGGCAGGTCTGCCTGGCTGGTCTAACTCAAGGAAGGTCTACCAGCCACTGTCTGAGTGAAAGGGAATTGCCCAAGTGTGTTTGCAGACACTGGACTAGACTGGATTAGCCTGGTACGAGAGGGAAATCTAGGATCCTATTAAAGGACCCATGAGTGGGAATCATCACTCAGCTCCCAGACATCCAGCAGGCAGGAGTGGATTAGGATTGTCTATGTGGATGGGCCTCACAGCCCAAGAGAACTGAGAACTGGTAAGAGCCAAGGAGGTGGCTGGAGAGTGTTGAGGGGTTCAAGTCCCCAGACAGATACCACCTCCCTCCAAGCGATTTAAGCTGATATTCAAGAACGCTTGCTGGCCCTGGGGTTGGGACACAACCTGTAGCCAGGCTCCTTGCACAATGTTTAATTGTTGCTAGTTCGTTCAGACAGCGTCTCCTGATACTTGGTAGGGGTTCAGGTTGATGTCAGCCCTGGGCTATCCAGCAGAGAGCTTTCCCAGGTTTCTCGCTGCAGACTGGAGCCACCAGAACTGTGGCATGCTGACCTTGACCCAATCAGCCATTCTTGCCCAGGCATCTCTGACCCAATAGGTCACGCCAAGAGCTCAGAAGCTTCGATCATGATCTTAGCCCTTCATCCACACAATGGCTCCCACTGTGGAGTTCACAAATGCCACAGGCTCCCCTTCCTCCAGGCGTCACAGAACCACTGTCCTGGTAAAAGGACTCCTGGCTTATGGCAGGGAGATGCCGGTCCCTCTCTACTCAACACTCTCATTAAATCCCGCATGCACTGCCTGCTTTGGTTTGCTGGGTTAGAAACACAAGAGGCCGCAGGATCTGCTCAGTGCTCTTGTGACCCAGGCTGATCCATCTGGGGCAGGAGAGGGTGATGTGTAGGGAGAGTTCTGAGTGGCTTCGGGCCAATATCATCATCTCCATTTCACAGGTGAAGAAACAGAAACTCAGAGAGTTTGGCCCGGCAGAAAAGGCTGAACTAGAATTAGATCTCAGGATTCTTGACCTCAAACCTGGGGATTTTTATTTTTTTGGTTATTTATTTGGTTATTATTTTATTGGTTATTTTTTTTTTCGAGATAGGGTTTCTCCGTGTAGTTTCAGTGCCTTTCCTGGAACTCACTCTGTAGACCAGGCTGGCCTCGAACTCACAGAGATCCGCCTCCCTTTGCCTCCCGTGTGCTGGGATTAAAGGCGTGCACCACCATCGCCCGGCTGCTCAGAAGGTTTGATCTTAGCAAGTCTGTGTAACTTCTTCAAAATTCACCTTTTCCCTCTGCTCAATGAAATGATGAGAATTATTAATCTCAAGAGGATATTGAGAGTCCCAAATAAATGAATGAATCTAGAGCCTGTGAGGGGCTGTCAGGCCAGGTGGAAAGTGAAGTGCCACTCTCCTGGGATGCCTAGAAGGCTGCCTGTCTTGTTTTCTAAGTTTTTGTTAGTGTATGCTAATTACACATCATAGTGAGTTTCATAATGACATTTTCATATGTGTATATAATATGTTTTACATTTTGATCATAGTCACTTCCCACTGCCCTCTCTTATCTCCCCCTCACTCCTGTTCATTCCCTTTATCTGCCTAGCTAGTCTCCCTTCTACAGCCAATCCCCCCCACCCCCCCACTACCCCCCACCCCCCACAATCCCACCCTTGGAAATCCAATGAGCCTAATATGAGTTGCTTACAGGAGCACCTTATCTATTGAAGAAAAATCTCTCCCTCTTCCAGCAAACATTAACCTCCCATAGATCCTCAGGTAGGGTGAGACCTCATAAGTCCTCTCTTCCATAACCAAGGCTTAATGGGCCCAGTCTTGTACAGGTCTCCTTTCAGGTAATCAGAGTTGCTGCGAGCTCAAGGCAGGTCCTGTCGGAAAACAGTGTTCCACAATGCCGTCAATGCGTCTGTCTCCTTGAGCTCTTTTTGTCCTTTCTTCCCTAATGACCCCTGGGCTTTGGAGAGGGTGATACAGGCACCCCATGCAGAGCTGAGTATTCATCAGTCGATTCTCAGCACCTTGAACAGTTATGCGTCTCAGCAGTAACTGCCACCCACTGCAAAAAGAAGCGTCTCTGGCCAAAGCTAACAGCCTTACTATCCTAGAACCATAAGCCTGAGCATCAGAAAGGCAGTTTGACAGGTACAGCATACACATTTAGCATTGTTTCGGGACGTTTTTAACTTGCCAGTGCAAGCCGGCTCCCCTGGTGTGGGTGAGAACTGCGAATCTGCAGCTCTCGGGTCTGCACGCCCGCTCCGTGTTCTACAGTGGGCAGACCCTAGTGTGCCCATGCTCTGTCACATACTGTTCACTTCCGAGGCTCCACCTACACAGTGTGGCCCACCCCTCCTCAGAGGCTCTGCTCCTGGGCTCCCGGGCTTCCCTCTGGTGGGTGCCTGTTGGCTCCTGAGCGAGCTGTAATCACAGGAAGCTGATGAAGGTCCTGAAACTCACTCCTCGGTGAATGGGTTTGAGTATCAAGACTAGTGCCTTCCATAAGAAGGAAACCATTAGACGTCCACCCCACCCCACCCCGCGCGCGCATGCCAGCCAGAGCCACCCTCCTTCCCTTCCACGCAGCAAGGAACAAAAGCAGCCTTAGTACCCGGCCACCCTCCTGGTGGAGTCTGTGACAGTCTTCCGTGCTTGTTCTACCGGAACCTGTTCTTAGCTATTAGCTTTTAAGCTCCTTAGGAGAAAACCTTTTTTTTTTTTTTTTTTTTTTTTTTTTTTTTTATCACCTATTACATCACCCAGGGACAGATAAGGTGCCAGCATTTGCCCCCTGCCAGCAGGGATTTGAGCTTACTTCCTGGGAGGGGAAGAGCTGAGGTTGTGGAAGAAACTTACACAGTGCCCCACAACCAACACAGGGAAGGAGGTAAGATTCGAACGCAGAGCCTCTGTGGCTGAGTCTGGCTCTCTACCTGAGTCCAGGACTACCGTTTAGAATCACAGGTAAGCACAACAGGGTGGGAACCTGAGGTCCTTTGTGGGAGCCTCCGTCAACACTACCATAGCTTCATGCCCTTGATAGGCACTCCGAAGAATTCGGGTGAATGGTGGTTATCAACTGCTCCTGACCCCACCCCCACCCTGGCAGTGCACAGACAGTATTGTGCTTATTGGGTATGCTTTGGTTGTTAGATTGATATATTTTTTATTTTTTAAAATTTTATTCTCTGTGTGTGAGTGGTTTGCCCACCTGCACGGTTGGGTACCATTGTATGCCTGATGCCCAGGAAAGAGGGTGTCAGATCCCCTGGAGATGGTTGTGAGCTGCCATGTGTGAGTTGGGGATGGAACCGGGTCCTCTGGAAGGACAGCCAGTGCTCTTACTGAGTCATTTCTCCAGTCCATGGATTAATATTTTAAAACAACCAGACTAGCATTCCAAGAGCTGAAGGTAGAATGCTTTGAAAAGCCTCCACAATGGGAAGGGCTTCCTGTGGTCCTTTATGCTGGGAAACCTGGAGCAGGGGCTTGGCAAGAGCCAGCTGGGACTGACGTCTGTCATACCCACAGCCGTAAAACTGTGGCGTAAGCAGATGGCACTTCCAACAGGTGTCCACAGGAGAGAGAATGTCCCAGGAGGCATGGGCACCCCTCCTGGTTTCCTGGTATGGTCCAGTCTCACGTCTTTTTGTAGAAGGGTCTGAAGTCATTCATACATGGGGCTCAGATAAAGCCCTGTGTATAAAGGTGCTTGCCACCAAGCATCATGACCTGAGTTTAGTCCCTCAGACTTACATCATGGAAGAAGATGACAGAGTCCTCTGACCTCTACATGCACACTGTTACACACACACACACACACACACACACACACACACACACACACACAACTGTAATAAGAAAATTAAGAGACTGGGCGTGGTGGCGCATAACTTCAATCCCAGTGCTGGGGAGGCAGAGGCAGTGGCAGCGGCAGGCATATTTCTCTGAGTTTGAGGCCAGCCTGGTCTACGTAGAGATCTCCTGACCAGTCAGGGCTACAGAGTGAGGTCCTTTCTTTAAAAAGAAAGAAAGAAAGAAAGAAAGAAAAGAAAAGAAAATAGAAAGAAAGAAAGAAGGAATGAAGGAAGGAAGGAAAGAAAGAAAGAAAGAAAAAGAAAAGAAAAGAAAGATTTCTTAAAAATAAGTAAAAGAAAGAAAGTTAAATATGCTAGCCTGATAATGAGTCTTGGGGTTTTTTTGTTTTTTGAGATAGGGTTTCTCTGTATAGTCCTGGCTGTCCTAGAACTCACTCTGTTGACCAGGCTGGTTTCGAACTCAAAGAGATTCTCCTGCCTTTGCTTCCCAAATGCTGGAATTAAAGGCATGCGCCACCACTGACCTGCAAGGCCTGTTTCTTGATTTGGAAAGCACAGTTAAAGCAGGCTTTTAGAAAGACCCAGCAGATCAAAGGCCATGGAACTGGCCTGCCTCTGCACAGCCCAGAGATATGCATCGCTTTGCTGTCTTCTTGCTCAGGTCAGCAATCCAGGAGGAGCTTTCAGACAGAAAAAGCACGCTGGTCTGTGCAGGTCATTATGGCCCTCGGGCTGATACAGGAGGGCCGTGGTTGGAGGCCTGACTGGGTTATCTAGTCCTGTTTTGATAAAACCAACCAAACAAAAAACAACCAGGGCCACATCAACTCTGTTTCCTGAGGATTTTGCATGGAACCTTGGTGATAGGAGAGCAGTGAGGGCTGGAAGAGCGGTTCATGATTAAGAAGAGCACCTGCTGCTCTTTCAGAGGACCTGGGTTTGTCCCCAGAGCTCACATTGATGCATCCATAACTCCAGTTCCAGGGGAAGTGACACCCTCTCTTCTTCTTCTTCTTCTTCTTCTTCTTCTTCTTCTTCTTCTTCTTCTTCTTCTTCTTCTTCTTCTTCTTCTTCTTTTAAAACCTCTGCAATTATTAGTTTATTAGTATCATCCAGGACTCATGTTCAGTATTCCTCCTCAAATTACATAAACAAACACAAATGTAAAGAACCCAAGTCAAAATTATGTAACAAACAGCACTCCATCACAAAAGCGCATAACATTACAAGAACGCTATTTTAAAACACTGGCACTTTAAGAGAATGATAATCTCAAAAAAACCACAAAATTGCCAAATTGTTCCCTAACTGCTAAGAAGATTAAACATGACTAATGAATGAGTTTGGGTTTTACAAAGAAAAACCAATGGATCGGACAACTGGTACTAATGTGCAAAGTTTATCGTCTTCTCTTGTATCTGATTTATCAAGGAACAAATCACAATATAGGAAAATATACCCTTACTTTAATTTTAAATGTGGCATAATTTTAAGAAAAGCTGGCTCAACTAATTAAAAATACTTTTTAAACAGCCAAGTTTCCTGAGCAATCCTTAGGTAGATGGGCAAAGGCATTACAGCAAGTGTTCTCATCACAACTGGTGCCAACAAGAAGTTTAATATGGCAGTCTTGTATTTTAAGCTCACGCTTTTGGGGATACAGTGACACCCTCTTCTGACCTCCAGGCACGCACATGGTGCCCAGACGTATAGGCAGGCAGAACACTCACACGCATAAAGTAAAATAAACAAAAACCTTTAATTTTTCTTTTTAAGGAAGCAGCGGCTGCAGAACTATTCCTTTGATCTCATTGCACAAAAGAAAAGGTGACCCAAGGTCCCTGACGACACATGTAGAATTGCATCTGGGGGAAGTGAGCGTGCTCCCAAGGAGGCCTTCAGATCGGTGACTCGCCGTGGGCGGCAACCCCTTGCAGTTCCAGCTCTTTCCACACGAGGATGGGGTCACTGCTGGGTGACAGTGCACTTCTCAGTGCCGCCAAACCAAGCCAAAATCTTGTTTGTTTTCTAGGGTCGGTCGCTAACTCCTCCCAGCCCAGTCATGGAATTCCACGGGTTTTGTTTTGCAAGAGGACTCAAGAGATCCACAGGAGCTGGCGAGATGCCTCAGTGGCTAAAATCCTATCCTTGAGAGTGTGAGGACTTGAGTTCAGAGTCCTAGACCCCCTGTAAAAGCCAGACAGGGTAAGACACATTTGTAATTCCAGGGTTCCGATGGCAAGATGGGAGGTGGACAGAGAATCTCTGGGTGTAGCAGGCCAGCCAGTTTGGGGGTGCAGTAGTAACGGAAAACAAAAGGTCCTGTCTCAAGCATGGTAGAAGATGAAGGCTGACACATGAGGTTTCCTCTGACCTCCACGTGCACAATTTCACATGTATGCACCTCCTCAGGCACATCAACACACACACACACACACACACACACACACACACACACACACACGCATGCACGCACGCTATCTGCAGTCTCACCCTGAATCCCTAGGTGTCTCTGTAGCTGTCCACACAGCACTCTCTCTCTCTCTTCCCTTCTCACTGTCTAAATGAAGCAAAGTATAGTTGTAAAGGATTTACTACAAAGTGACTGCTTACTTGGCCCTGAGGGGGTCTGTATTTCAAGGCACTTAAACTCATATATGTTGGTTTTCTTTTTTAAAAAATATAATTTATTTATTTTTAATTTTATGCACACTGGTGTTTTTGCCTGCATGTATGTCTGTGTGAGGGCATGAGATCCCCTGGAACTGGAGTTGCAGACAGTTGTGAGCTGCCTTGTGGGTGCTGGGAATGGAGCCCAGGTCCTTTGGGAGAACACCCAGTGCTCTTAACCACTGAGCCATCTCTCCAGCCCCTGCTGGTTTTCTTCAGACCAGTGAAATCTGTGCAGGGGAACACGCCGCATTCACTTGTTTCACCACGTACAGCTCTGCCATAGGTCAGCACTGCTGACCCTCTGTGTTCTGAGTCCTGGCAGGGATCAGGCGCTTCAGATGGACATCCATGTGTAGTCCTCCCACAGCATCATGGGATGATACTTCCATTTAAAATGTTTTATTTATTTTTACTTCATGTTTATGAGTGTTTTGACTACCGATGTTAAGGATACCTTGTGCACGTAGTGCCTGCAGAAGCCAGAAGAAGTTATTAGATGCTCTGGAATCTCCATGTGGGTGCTGGGAATAAAATTTGGGTCCTCTGCCAGAGCAGAAAGTGCTCTTAACCGCTGAGCCATCTCTGTAGCTCCAATACTTCCATTATAAGTCAACAAGAGGGTAAGCAAACTTACTCCAGGTCATTTATCTCTTATTCTAGTTTAGACCTGAAGCTGATGCTTTGACATCCTGGTCACAGGAAAGCTACAATTGCAGATCTGGAGCACTGAAAACATGCCTCACTGCAGAAACATGGGACCCTGGGACATGGCAAATTTCTTCAGTGTCCATCCACGAGTTCCACAGTTCTCATTTTTTGTTTTTGGTTTGGTTTGGTTTGGTTTTTTTCATAAGCATTTCTGGGCTGTGACTGCAAGCTATGGAAAGAAACAGTGCCCTCTTGTGACCAGAGGACGCCACACAGTCTTCAGTCTTAGAACTGCAGAGACACCCACCTCCTCCTTCCCTCCTTCCCTCCTTCCCTCCCTCCTCCTCCTCCTCCTCCTCCTCCTCCTCCTCCTCTCTCTCTCTCTCTCTCTCTCTCTCTCTCTCTTCTCTCTCTCTCTCTCTCTCTCTCTCTCTCTCTCTCCATTTCCTCCCCTCCCCTACCTGTTTTTACTCTGAAGCTGGGTCTTACTGTGTAAATGTAGAACTCACGAAGTAACCCAGGCTAGTCTCAAACTCAAACTCCTAATCCTCCTGCCCCAGCCTCCCGAGAGCCAGGATCACAGGCTTGCACTACCCTGGCTTCTTGCTGTGTTCAAAGTAAGGCTGGTGGTGTGATTCCAGAGCAAGATTGAGTGAAGCATCCAAGCAAGTGGGCGAACACTACATCCCAGAGAGACAGTAGCCTGCTGCTCTGATACCTTGGAAGGTGAAGTTCAGAACTGCTTAGAAATTTTAAATGAATGGACCACACAGTCTCAGGAAATCCATCTGAGCTGGATATTACTTCTCCTGATTGACAGCAGAATGCAAACTTGCATTCTCTTGAAAGAGGCTCTGCTGCCGCTGCTGCTGCTGCTGCTGCTGCTGCTGCTGCTGCTGCTGCTGCTGCTGAACAGTAACATTGCTGTGTTTTAAGGAATTAAGGAAGAATAAGGGACAGGCAAGATGGCTCAGCAGTTAAAAGTCCTTGCTGTCTGGGCCTGAGGACCTGAGTTCAACACCCCCAGATCCCATGTTAAAAGTTAGGTATAGTGTTCCTGTGGAGAGATGAGAGGTAGTGACGGGAGAACAGGCTGGCTAGCCTGGAGTACTCAAAAAAAAAAAAAAAAAAAACCACAAGACGCATGAGACTCCACTTCAACAAAATGGAAAGATAGTGCTGCCGCCCAAAAGTTCTCCTATACCTGGAACACACAGAAGCACATTTTAAAAAGGGTCTTTTTGAGAAAATTGCAAAGATTTTACCTAGACACACAACCCCCAGTGCCGACTTCATCTCACAGACCCAGACCCGAATCTCCTTTTGACGCGGCTATTGTTTTGATACCTCATCTCACAGTGTAACCCAGGCTTACCTTGAACTTGACATCCTCCTGCCTCAGCTTCTCAGAGAGCTGTAGCTGCAGATGCTCCTGCTATCTCTGGCTTCCAAGTCTCTTTCAGAAAAACAGTCTGAGTCTCCTGTAGCTCATTAAAGAAAGGGAGGCATCCAAAGGATTCTCGAACAGGAGGTGCTGGGACGCCTTCTGTTTGTTAAAGACGCAGCCTCGCTCACAGATCTGACACCATTACTCTAGACTGGGCCGGAGGAATCTGCTTGCTCTAGAAGGAAGCTGAATTTTTCAATAATTTCAAGAAAGAGTTGGAAAGGGGTATTTCGCCACAGGAAGAAGGTGATGATTCCAGCTGGGAAGGGAAGTCAGGGGAGATGGTTGCCATTGCTCACACGACGAACATCTCTCGGCAAAATGCTTTGACTTATGTTTATTTTGAACTGTGGTTTCTTTCTGTTTAAAAACAGCCTATCTTTTATTTATTCTTTGACAATATCATACATATAAACAGTGTATCTTGATTGTATCCATCCTTATTCCTCTCCTCTCACTCCCCACAGGCACCCCCAACAATCCTCTTCCCTACTTCAAGGTTTTTGTTTTGTTTGTAACCCACTGTCTCTAGGAACTGATGTGATTTTAGAGCAAATTGAAGCCACTAGATCAGTTAGGAGTTTGTGAGGCTTATGTGGTCTGGACAGCATGGATTGCTGAAGACCAGGGCGCCTCCTTTTGTTGCCATATTTGCTGTGCTGTTCAGTGTACAGAGAGAACAGCCTTTGTCTGGACCACTGCTTCTTAGAGTCTCTCTCTCTCTCTCTCTCTCTCTCTCTCTCTCTCTCTCTCTCTCTCTCTCTCTCTCTCTCAACAGTCCTAGCTGTCCTGGAACTCACTCCATAGACCAGGCTGGCCTCAAACTCACAGAGATTCGCCTGCCTCAGCCTCCCAAGTGCTGGGATTAAAGGTGTGTGCCACTTTCAGGCTAGGCTTCTTTAAAATTAGACTCCCACTCAGGACAAGAGTGGTTAGAACTCTTCTGAATTAACCAGACCCACTCTTGGGTAAATGACACCAAGAATTTGTCTTTCTCCTTTCATGCAATATCTATGTTTATTGTGTGTGTATGAGTGTTTCCTTACATGTATGTGTGTGTACCGTGCACATACCTGGTGCCCTCATCCCGGATGAGAGCCTCAGAACTAGAGTTACAGGTGGTTGTGGCCACCATGTGGACCTGGGAACTGAACTTGGGTCCTCTGGAAGAGCAGCGAGTGCTCTTCACCACAGAGCCACCTCTGAAGCCCTTCCCAGTGAACTCCTGGCACTTCCATACTGATGTCAGTAGCAGGAGGTGACTTTTATTGTTGTACAACGTTCCTCTAGGTCAGTGGTTCTCAGACTTCCTAACGCCATGACCCTCTAATACAGGTTCCTATGCTGTGGTGACCCCCAACCATAAAATTATTTCTGTCGCTACTTCATAACTGTAATTTTGCCACTGTTATGAATTGTCATGTAGCTATCTGTCTTCTGATGGTCTTAGGTGACCCCCCCCCCGTGAAAGGGTTGTTTTGACCTCCAAAAGTTGAGAACCTTTGCTCTAGGTGAACATTTCCTACATTATCCTCCCGCTGAGGAAATTCCAGCAGGTTCTAGTTCATCTTATTCTGCTTTTCTATTATAAAAGCTGAGCAAGGACTTCTCGAGAATGTTCTTCCAATAATGTGGGCAACCAGGTTTAAATTTACAAGATAACTGTGAATTGTTTTCCACGCGGACCAAGCCCTCTTACGTTCTCACAGTGATGTAGAATACAACATTGATATTTGGTTTAGTCAGACTCACTTTTTGCCCACCTGTCGGACACGGAGCCCCTGATCTTATATAATTTATAGTATGGGTGTGGAACATTTCCACAGTAGCCTCACTCTAAACGTTAGTGACTATGAACCAATGTTCATCGAGCACAGCTTTGATCCGTAAACCGTCCTAGTCAAAGGGCCAAAGGCTGAAGAAAGAAGAAGAAGAACCAACTCTCACGCAGACAGATTTCCTCGGAGGATGCTGGATTTGTGAGTCATGGAGTGTGACTAGAAAACCACGGGCTTTTGCTAAGGCCGGTTGGTCTGAGAAACCCAGGCTCGTCGAGGATGAAAAGCAACCCAAGTTCCCAGGGATTTTATGCAAACAGACACCTCCTAGGTTTAGTGGGACAGCTACACCCCGCAGCAGGCTCTGTCACAAAGGAGGGACACGTGACTTTGACCAAGAATGTGCTCTCGTTAACCTGTGTCAGGAACAGTCCCCAAGAATCCGTGACTTGGTCTAGAGACGGGATGATGTGATTTGCCTCCTGGTGTGCGATAAAACACCATGAACAACAGTAACTGGAGAAGGAAAAGGTTTATTTTTTATTCGGCTTGCAGGCTACAGTCCATCATCACGTGAAGCCGCGGCAGGAACTCAAGACAAGAGCTTGACCCAGAGGCCATGGAGGAATGATGCTTGTGGCTCGCTCCCAGGACGCAGCGCAGCTGCCTTTCTTACACAGCCCAGCACCACCTACCCAGACGTGGCATCACCCATGGAGGGCCGGCCCTTCTCCATCAATTAACAATCAAGAAAATGGCCCCAGAGATATGCCCACAATGCAGTCTGATGGAGGCAATTCCTCAGTTGAAATCCCTCTTCCCAGATGTCTCTGGTTTGTGTAGACAATGACTAACCAGCTCATCACCAAACACACAAATTCCACAAAATAGCAGGAATTAATAAACCTTTTAGGAATAACTCTGAATATCAGTGAACTCGACTCTCCTAACAAAAGACACAGACTCACTATGGGTTCAAAAAAACAAAACAAACAAACAAACAAACAAACAAAACAGGTTCACTGCCTCCAAGCAACACCTCACCACTAAAGACAGAGTCCTCATCAGGGTGCTCGAGGCTACACAAGACCTTAACACTAGAGGGCGCACTTGCGGCTGCTCCTGTCTGCCTTCTGCCGTCTCTAGATTGTCAAATGCCAACGGAGACAAAAGCTGCCCAAGGCTAATATTAAAGAGCCTCTCCTTGTCGAATACGATTTCTACCGAGGGTTAATAGGATCCCAGGCAGCTCACTGGGAACAATAGGATCTACCTCACAGGGTGCTTACGAGGATTGTGATCAGTGAATTCAAGGTGGGGTAGGTTATGTGATGATAACTGTATTAGTCAGGGTTCTCTAGAGGAACAGAACTTATAGAATGAATATATATATTCTAATAAATATTAATTTATAATTTATTAATTATAAGTATATAATATAAATATAAATTATATAATTTATTAATTTATTAATATATATTAATAAATATATTCTAATAAATCCAAGACTGGCTTACAGGCTGTGGTCCAGCTAGTCCAACAACGTCTGGACTACCAATGGAAGATCCAAGAGTCCAGTAGTTGTTCAGTCCACAAGGCTGGATGTCATGTACCAAGTGTATGTCAGTTGATGTCTAACACCACTCTATTGTGTCTTTTTGCAGTTTTATAAGCCTGAAAGAAGAACTTTGAAAGTATGCCCAGAAAGCCAGGCATGGTGGTGCACGATTTAATCCCAGCACTCAGGAGGCAGAGGCAGGTGGATCTTTGCGAGTTTGAGGCCAGCCTGGTCTACAGAGTGAGATCCAGGACAGCCAGGGCTGTATATACCGCCTCCTTTCCGCCCCTGCCCCCCACCAAGTATGCTCAGAATGTCTACAGTGAAAGAAATATATGTCCTTTACCAAAATGCTCAGAAAGTCACTTTGATGTATAAAAATGGTCCGGGGGCCTGGGTGTCCAGGATAACAAAAGACACAGAGCTAAGTTAGCATACATATTAAAGTGAAAACAATTTCATTCTTTATCAGAGAAACTTCCTAGACCAAGGCTCCAAATATTCAATTTCAGATACGCTGCTGTGGTGGATCGTGTGTGACTCCACCCTAAAGACTGAACAAAAACCTGCGACACTTTGGGTAAGCTGTGTTTCTTGCCAGGAATGACAATAAGGAGTTCGGTGAATTCATCATAAGGAAGAGCAAGTGCCAAGCAAGCCGGACTCCAGCAGGTGACAACCGGGACCAACAACTCTCGGAGGACCCACCGGCATCGTCAGAGGGAAGTGCTGAGCTTCACAGCCCAGCGTTTTGGTTTTATTAATTGAACAATTAATTTTTTCCTGGTCCAATCACAGTTTCCCCTCCCTCCATCCTCTCCTCCTAGTCCCTCCCCTCCACCTCCCCTGCTTCCCTTGCTAGGAGTGTGTTATGTGTGTGTAACTAACACGTTAAGTCACAACGGCTGATTTCTTTGAGAAATGTCTGCCCCTTACTAGGTGAGACGCAGCACCTGCAGCGTTGAAATGCGTGGAGCTTGCTACTACATTATTACTTTATTACAGACCTGCTTTGCCGTGGGCCGCTGAGGCCGGAGCCCGCTCAGCCTGTGAGTCTTGTCCCTGAACATCCTTCCACCTCCTGGTGAACTTATGCAATCACCCACAGCCCCTGCGGGAGTCTGAGCAACCACTGAAAGGGTTTAATAGACCTCCCCGTGCCTCCTGTCAAACACGCCTTCTCGACATCCACGCGGAGCTGAGAATGATTTAAGCGCATGCGTGAAGAAATAGGGCGCTTTGGGGTGTTTGCAGAACAAGACGGAGTGCTATGAAGAGGGGACAGCGACATAATTCACGGCTAAAATGACTTGTCTTTCGTGTTTATGGCTTTGTGAGGGGAACCTGGTTGTAATGTTTGTAATGCATCAGCTTTTGAAAATGTTTGCCATGGGTTTTTCTTTTTTGGTTTTGTTTTGAAGTGTGTGTGTGTGTGTGTGTGTGTGTGTGTGTGTGTGTGTGTGTGTGAAGGCTTGTTGAAGATCAAGGTCAGTGGGAAACTGACCTCATGTAGACACAGGGCTGGAGGAGCCCCTGCCACAAGGAACACTGGCCCAGCCTCCCTGGGAGCTGGAGGACCTGGCTGGAGCTCTATACAGTCCCTTTAAGTACCTTACCTTTCCTTTTCAACAAGTCATCAGGCTTTAAAAAAAAAATCTATACCATTCTTGAGGGAGAGAAAAACTTAAATTTTGATAATGGCCAATGAGGAAACGAAGGAGGGAAGTTGGAAGTCCAGTGTTTTCCTCATCAACGCTTGCAGAGACAAGGCACATGACCGTCAAGGAGGCCCTTCTCCCTGCCCGGACTCAGCCCCAGAATAGAGAGAGACAGTGCAGGGCACATCGCCCTAGTGAGGCAGGCAGCCCTGGGCTAATGCAGTAACTGTGGTAGAGTTACTGGCTAAGCAGAGAATGTGTTCACATTTGTAATCATTTAAGGAGCCTTAGCTGGCCTTGAACTACTGATCTTCCTGCCTTAGCCTTCCAAGTGCTGGGATTACAAGCATGCATATCTCTATGCTTTGTGAAAGATTTGTTTTCTCTTTTAAGACTTATCTGTGTGCAGTGTGTGTGTGTGTGTGTGTGTGTGTGTGTGTGTGTGTGTGTGATGTGTGTGGATACTCTTGGAGGCTAGAGGATGATGTCGGATCCTCAGGAGCTGGAGTTAGTTATAGGTGGCTGTGAGCTGCCCAACGTGGGTCCTGGGAACTGAACCTGGGTCCTCTCCAGGAAAAGCAGGAGTAAATGCTGAGCCAACTGTCCAGCACCAAGACTCATTTTAAAAAGTTGAGTCTGCCGGTGTGCACACGCTTTTCCACACTTACAGAGGGCGATCTGTGAGTTCGACAGCTGACTACAATGAGTCCAGAAAGCAAACACAGAGAAATGTCTAAAAAAAAAAAAAAAAAAAAAAAAAAAAAAAAAAAAAAGTTGAGTCTGGTTTACAGTTTTCACAACTTCCTAAAGAATGAAAAGCTTTGGCATCTTTCTTTGTTCGTAGTTAAAAGAATCTTCATCAAAATAAAGCCAGAGGAAGACTTGTTCTTTGATTTTAGCCAATTGCTCTTTTCGCTATTAAAAAAATGGGACAAAGGAAATTGACACACCATCTTATAAATTGTAGTTGAAAAGCACAATGTCCAGCTGGGTGGTGATACACACCTTTAATTCTAGCACTCAGAAGGCAGAGGCAGGGGGATCTCTGAGTTCGAGGCCAGCCTGGTCTACAGAGCAAGTTCCAGGTCAGTTGAGGCTACACAGAGAAACCTTGTCTTGCAGGGAAGGAAAAAAAAAAGAAAGAAAGAAAGAAAGAAAGAAAGAAAGAAAGAAAGAAAGAAAGAAAAAGAAAGAAAGAAAAGCACAATGTTCACGTTAGGAATGCCTGCAAATTTCAGCCTAGGAAGAGAGATGCTATTACACACTTTACATAACAAATTGACAATACATAGCTACATAAAACTCTCTTATTTTTATTTCACAAACCTTAATGAATACAGAGTGCCTGGTTTTCACAAATGGTTCTTTAGAGAGAGAATGGTTATACTGTAACATTTCTTACCTTGCTGACTTGCTGTACAATCCTAGTTACTTAGTTTTCAATGCCTGTATTTGCACAAAGTGTAGATTTCTAACCTTAGATATGAAATATAATTTATGTTACTCTTTCCATTTGTGGAAATTAAGAACAGGGTCCTTCATACTTCCATCATCTTCTCCCGTCTGTTTTCATAGCTCTGTAGTCGTCACAGAATACAAACGTGTCATCGTGTATTTTGCGAACATGATTTATACACTCTAGAGAAGCCCAGGAAAGAGGCCGGATTCACTAGGGCTCCAAATGTCCTCCTTAGCATCCTGGTGCTGTGCCGCTCCACCACACCCCAGCGCTGGCTCCCCTGCATGGATGGAACCAGCTCACCCTGGTCATTTTCCTAGAGGGATGGGGTTCATGGTCTATGTCAGGAGGAGCTAAAGCCCATACTCTGTCTAATCAGCAACCATGGAGCTGCTGTGCAGACTCTCCATGGCTTCCAACTCCATATGGTGGCCGATGCTACTGAGTCCTTGTCTTTAAAAGCCACCCGAAGCCGCCCCCACCCCCAACAGCCAGACTGAAATCTACAGGCTGCAGGTTGTAAATGAAGAACAAAGCTGTGTGGGTTTTTAGCACTAAGACATGCCCAAGCTCAGGGGTTAAAAGTCTATGCTCAGGAGCTGGAGAGATGGCTCAGCAGTTAAGAGCACTGGCTGTTCTTCCAGAGGTCCTGAGTTCAATTCCCAGCAACCACATGGTGGCTCACAACCGTCTGTAACGAGATTTGGTGCCCCCTTTTGGCCTGCAGTCATACATGCAGGCTGAATACTGTATACATTAAAAAAAAAAAACAAAAAACAAAACAAAAAAAAAAAAAAAAAAAAAAAAAAACTCTATGCTCTTCCACAGACTCCTGGTTCAATTCCCAGCACCCACTTTCAGCTCACAACCATTAGTAACTCCAGTCTCAGGGGATCCAATTCCTTCTTCTGGTCTCCTCTGGCACCAGGTGAACACATGGTATACAAACATACATGCAAGGCAAAACACCCACACACATAAAATAAAAATTTTAAAAATTCAGACGTCATTCCGGGACCTTGAAAATGGTATAACTGGACCGGACACGTGTTCTCTCCTCTGTCACCACTTGCAAGACCCCCAAAGACCAGTTCTTCCTTTCGATGATACATGAGTGCCAGTTTCAGAGTCAAACACCCAAGAACAGATAGAGAGAGGTCTGTCAGTTGAGACAGAATAGAAGGTCATTTGTTTCAAGTTGCTTTATTTGTGAAGGAACATTGTGAACTCTTCCCAGCCTACGGGAAGGTAACAACTTTGACAAAGGGCAGTTACGTGTCTTGAAAAACCTCTTTGGTTGCAACATTCTTATCCTTTTATTCTCTTCATTAATTTGTGTATAGTCAGGCTTCTCTAGAAGAACAAATACACATATACATATATGATATATGTAAATATATAAAGTCAAATGAGCTCATGTTAAAATAGTAATAATAGTTACCTCATATCTAAGCAGTGGAGAACGGGTAGTTGCTTGGTCCTTGAGGCTGGTGTCTCAATAGTCAGAGCAGTCCCACAGTGGCTGTCTGAAGTTGGAGAGCAGCCCAGGAGGCTGGATTTCTCGGCAGTCCCTTTCTGGCACTGAAAACCTGGATGGTTCTTGGAGAGCTGCTGGTCCTCAGTCAAGGCTGGAAGCCTGGAAACATGGGTTCTGACATCAGCGAAGCAATCAGGAACAGGCAATGAGATCAATTAACTCAGCCACCAAAGGCAGCGCAAGGTAAATAGTTACCCAAAGTGAGGCCCACACTTAATGGGTTTTCCACGTCAGTTAAGGCAACCAGGACCGTTCTGTTGAACCTTCCCATTCAGGTGACTTTAATTTGTGGGGTGGACGTTAAAGCCACCCATCACAATCTGTGTATTTTGCCCTTGCAAGACAATTACTCTTCCAGTACAAGGTTCCCAAAGCAAAGTCAATTACAAATAAATGAATGCCAGCCATGTCATGGCTAAGACTCCAGGGGACTTTTTATTCTACCTTTAAGCTGGCTAACAATTGTATCGCCATCTTGTAACGAACCATGAATGCCCGGCAAGCCGTCCGTCCCAGTGATGCCCTTGAGGGTTATCATACAGTCCTTTGGAAGAGTTTCCACCGCTTTTGTGATGTCTTTTCCATTATCTGCCACATTTCTGCAGTTTTGACGAGAGGGTAAATAGGAGTGCATGAAGCGATGGTCTAAGTTGGTATCTTTCTCATTAGGAAAGGCGGCACTTTGATCCAGCCCTGGCAGCGATGTAGTTACTTAGTTTAGCTATTCGTATAGCAGGAGCAGCGGGACAGATAGTCCCAGTAATGGGCAGCCACAGCGGGGCGCTCTATCCCACTAGTGCTTTCTCTCCCCGCAACTGGTCCTGTGCCAAGGCAGCTTCACATGGCTTCCTCCCGCCCACTCCAGACCCTTCTCTTGCTCTCCCGATGCCCCTGAGAGGGCGGAGAGACTGAGGGCTGAGGCCACAGCCAGCAGACCCAGGAGAGCGGTGGTAGAGCTTCGAACCTTACGGAGGTTGGACTGACCCTGCTCTGCGCGCATCCTTGGCTGGGCATCTCGGAGTAGCGAAGCTTAGCAACCTGGTATGTGCGGGGCAGTTAGGAAAGAGAACTGGGCACACTGCAAGCTGGGCAAGAGTGTGTTTGAGAGACAATTACTTACCCGGAAATGGAGCAGAAAGCGCGGAATAATCTAAAGGAAAATAATGGCTGGGGATGGGAAAAGTGAATATGTGTATGGGGGGGGGTGCAGTCGGGGTGGGTGGGGGGGAGGTGACAAGGAACACAATTATAAGAAAGCAAGATAACGGAGCAAGCTTGAAAAGCGCGAGACAATCCTGGCTCAAGAAATTAAACCTGCTCCTGCCTTGACAACTTCCTAATCGGATTTATAAGGCAAAGGTTAGTTATACACAGTGTTCTAGAACCCAGCAAGGAAGGGTTCTTGAATCACAGTCTTCAAAATTCAACCACCTGCGGGTGTGAAAACGTGTGATTATCAAAACTAGCACATCTGGTTTAGAGGTGTGGCTCTTTCTAACGTGCAGATGGACAAATATTTAGCAAGCCTTAGTTTTAGAAGAGGGGCGTGGTGCAAGATGTAAACATGCAGAATGCCTCAACAGCCGACGGTTCTTTCGTTTTTCATTTCTTTCTCTTCTAGAAAGTCACCAATGCACACAATTCCCACTTTCCTGTCACTTTCCTCACGAATAGAATAATCCTTCTTGAAGGCTATCAATGAGGAACTCAGGGACAGAAAGAGCATTCCCAACTGAGGCCAGTGGCTTCCAGTTTAGCACCGGTTTTTATAACAGGCCTGGAAGAAATGAAGATATTCTAAAGAGACAAGCTTGTCTCTCACTCTGAGTGTCAGATTATTGAAACAATGGACCCCTGAAGAATTTCCCTAAGAATCTCATGCTTCATAAGGTTCTAACAACTTGTTAGACTACCCTCCAGGGTGAGATGAAGCCCAGATAAGGATGGGACTATCGTGGACAGGGCCACATCTTGACCAGGGCTGCTTAGATGGGCACATCCTTAGTCCTCTATTTAAATTTCATCTCACTGCAGGATCCTGAAGACGGACTTGGGGGAGTTCCTGGGTCGCTTGGAATAAATCTCCTTTTTCTGCTTTCCACTAATTTTTTTTGTGGGGGGTGTGGGTTTTGAGACAGAGTTTCTCTGTAGCCCTGGCTGTCCTGGATCTCACTCTGTAGACCAGTTTGGCCTCAAACTCACAGAGATCCACCTGTCTCTGCCTCCCAAGTGCTGGGATTAAAGGTGTGTGACACCACTGCCCGGCTTAGTTTGGTCCTTAATTGACTAACTGAAGATGTATGGCCGACGTATGATAAAAACAAACAAACAAAAACATTTTGTTTGTTTGCTTTTAGCATATAAGGAAATTTACCAAGGCACATGTCGTGAGCCCCAAGTTCCATACCAGGTTTACAGAGGAACTCAGATTCTGCTATTGCCAGGCATGCTTGCCACCATGCACTTTCAGTTTCTGTGACTGAAGGATTTTAATCCTCTTCTTCCCCTTCCCATCATGCTCTGCTTCCAGACCAAGGCCAAGGAACTCAGGCAGCTGGCCTAAAGAATACAAAGAAATTGTAGGCTTCTTGTGTCATATAGCGTCTCCTCGACTCCAGAGTAGTGTTTCCCCTTGGGGTCATGCCCTGTGTTAACCCTCTCTCCTTGAGCGATGGATGTCGTTCTGAGATTATAAAGAGTTGAAAGGAGATTCCAGCAGAACCAGAGAAGCCTTTCGGGGGCAACGAAAGATGCTGAGCTGGAGCTGAGCTGGAACTGCTAAGTAACCCACATCTGGATTCCTGACCACAGAATGGTGACGTAACATCTGATGGCTTAGCTCATTACATTTGAGGGCAATTTCTTAAGGAGAAACACAAGCATTCACACAGGAAAGAGTGCAAACCAGAGCAGGCTCTGGGGTTGTTTACCAGGGCACATCTGTGTGAGCATTCTCCACTTCAAAAAATTAGCATTATGAACGGAGGAGCTTCCCCCTGCCAGGACCGCTCCAAAGAGGCTTCTGTTTTCCTGTTGTCCTCTGCGAATGGCTTGTCTACTTCTGAATTTCATAAAGGTCAAGTTGGATGACATGTTCTTTGTGTCTTGTGATTCATCCACGTTGCTACATTCATTGCTGCAATATTGGTCGAGGTCAGACTGTACCCTGCTCTAGGTTACTTCATAATGTGGGAAAGAGTGGTTTTCAGAATGGACTGTGTCCTGGCAGACGAAGCACTGGCCTCCATTTTGAATGCCAGCAGAGAAGCAGGATGACTGTGCACCAGAGTGGGCATATAGACGATACCATCTGTCCACCACAGAGTCATAAACGACTTATTCTTAAAAGTAAAAAGCGTTGGACTGGAGAGGTGGCTCAGGCATTAAAGGCTAGGTCTACAACCAAAAAGTCAAAAGAATGTTATCCTGTAAATTTACCAAAGTAGATTGGGATCATATGAACACATCGTATATTAAAACCACCTAAGGGGCGGGAGAGATAGCTCAGTAACTAAAAGCACTGATTGCTCTTCTAGAGGACCTGGGTTCAGTTCCTCAAAGCCACATGGACAGTCACAGCCATCTGAAACTCCAGTTACTGAGAATCTGACTCCCTCTTCTGGACTCTGTGAGCACTGCACACACATGGTACGCACACATTCAGGCAAAATACACAAAGATATAAAATAAATAAATCCGAATTATTTTATCATATAAGGAAACTTATCACACACATGAGACAGAGAAAGGGGCTTCAACTGAGCCCCTTAAAGAGAAGGACACTTCACACTTCACTTGTGATCCCCCTTCCCCACATACACACCCCTGCCACAACCTGCCATGTGACCACCTGGTATGTCAAGGGATCAATAGGCAGAGAATTCTCAACTGTCTCAAGTTCAGCTCAGCCCCCACTGCTGACGCAGCCTTCTCAAATGGCCATCCATCCGGACCTGTTAGCCATTCGCTCACCTAGATCCAGTCCTGTTCTCCATCTCAGTGGCCTCCAGGGTCCTGCATCTTGGCTTCTGTAGTTCATCTGGCCCTGGGGTTGCACTCTGCAGCAGAGTCTGTAGCAGACCTCCAACAGTTAATTGTGGGACACCCCCTCCCTGGCTCCTTGTGCTTCTCTATCAGCTTCCTATTCTGCCTTTCGGGTCTCTTTGGAACTCCTCAAACTCTACTGTGGTGACCCTTTAATCCTTTGTAGCCCTTCTGTAACACACGCACGCGCGCGCACACACACACACGCACACACGCACACAGAGCGAGAGCGTGTAAGAGAGAGAGAGAGAGAGAGAGAGAGAGAGAGAGAGAGAGAGAGAGAGAGGCAGACAGACAGAAATAGAGAGAGAACATTTTATTAGGCAATGTGTGACCTGAGAATTAACATTATTGGGGTCGAAATATGAGAACCTATGTTTGCTTTGGCCAAGGAAATCAGGACAACTTGGCAAATTGCTGCCAACCAAACCAATACACCGTGCAATAATTTATGATTCAACACATTTGTATACTTGTAGTGGGTAGCTGTTCTATGGCCTTGAAGCACCAGCCCAGAGATGCAACAGGTAACTGCTCCACCCGCCTATGACTTTGAAGTACATGCCCCTGGGCGTGGCCTTGTGGACCCTTAAAACTTGGGATGCATGTAGACTTCTCTCCCTCTCCCCTCTCTCTTTCTCATGGTTTTGGATGCTGAGACGGACCAGGCAGAAGAACAGCTTGGACCATAGTTCAGCTTTCCAGGACCCTACCATAAATCTCTCATTCTGTATTGAGTTTTTAATCCCCTAATAAATTCCTTGCCCTTTAAACAGACTCCGTGGATTTCTCATTATAGATGCTGGAAAGACAGCTTCTGACACAGCCCACACATGACAATATTTCACCACGTGAGTATACTTCAGCATAATTGTCTATTCTACTGTTGATTTATGTTTGGGAAATGTTACACAGATAATGCTGTTTTGGGCCTTCTTGTACGTATCTCTTGGCCAATTCATAAGGATTTCGGCTGAGTGTAGACTGAGAAATGGAATTTCTGGTTCCCATGTCCAGTAGATCCTGCAGTTAACCTGCTCATGGTCTCCTAGCAGAATATGTAAGCTCTTATTGTTCCTCAGTCTTGCCCACCCTCAGCTTTTTAACTTTGGCAGTCTTTGGGGTGAGGTTAATTTGAGTCTTGAGAATGGTTATCAAGTCTAATGCCTTCTCATGGCTCGTACACACCTTAGAACTCTTCCTGGGGAAAGGCTGTGAGGCCTCCACAGGATGGGTTAGCTTCTTTCTGCCCTACCTTGTTCCACTCCTTTTCTGAGTACTCTGTGTCCAAACTCTGTACCGGTATCTTTAGAATCCAAATAGCAACAGTTTGTTCCTACAATAGTTCCTACATCTTAATTGATGCCATTTATAGTGTCCTTTTGACTTCTGAACTTGTAATCACGCACATCATTTGTTTCTTATAACGCTGAATTAGCACAGCTGATTTAAGTCCTATAAATGTGATCAACTGGCATGTGTTGTGGAATAATCTTTTTGTACACTGAATATATGTCACTCCTATTGGTTTAATAAAAAGCTGAATGGCCAATAGCTAGGCAGGATTTTTCAGGGCAGAGGGAACAGTGGAAAGAAGAAGGGCAGAGTCTCAAGGAAATGGCAGGACTCAGGGGAAGCAGCATGGGCAGTACAGAGTAAAGGTAATAAAGCCACATGGCAGCACATAAATGAATAGAAATGGGTTAGTTTCAGTTATGGGAGTGAGTTAGAAACAAGCCTAAGCTATCAGGCAAGCTTGCATAATTAATAAGTCTCTGTGTGGTTATTTGGGAGCTGGCAGGCGTGACAGAAAAAGTCCAAATATGGATGTGCTCACTAAAATTATACTTTACAACTTTAGCATATTATTATTTGCACATAGTGTGTTTGATATTTCTGAGATACATTCTTTCTCGCTATTTTTCTTTACAAAAAAATTTCTTGGTGAACCTGCAAAACTACAATTCTAGGAGGAATTTCAGAAAGAGTCTTCTGTCAGAGGGCTGAGTGGATTTGAGTTGGAAGCTCTGACTTGCAGACTAAGAGAGTGTGGACAATCTTATAAACTGCATTTGCCTGCTCAAGAATAAGGAATGCTCTGAATGATTTTTTATGAATTCTACCTTTTTTCACTATAGTTTCCACATAGCTTGTAGCTAGTGTGCTGGAAAGGTATTGGTTTTATGTTTGTCTTGAGTTCCCTCACTTTATGACATTTGCTTAGGTTTAATAGCCTTTCATGTCATCAGCTTGACTTTTCTAGGCACAGCATGAGTATATAAGGAAGTTTTATTGACAGTCTTTCAAATATTTGTAATTCTTTTCCTGAGTCAATGTCTTCCCTTCCTCCCTCGCTCCCTCCCTCCCACTCTCCCTTTCTTTCCTCTTGTGGGACTCGAACACAGAGCCCTGCAAATACTAGTTAACTCTTTCACCACTAAGCTACATCCCTGGCCCTTGATTTTTCTTAAGAAAAAAAAAATTAAGAATTTTCTATGGCTTCCAGGAGTCAAAAATCATGTCTCCTTGACATGATCCATTTCTCTACCCAAATGAACACACCCATCTCAAACATTGTAGGGTTTTTGTTTTGTTTTTTGCTTTTTTGAGACAGGGTTACTCTGGGTAGTACTGGCTGTCCCGGAACTGGATCTGTAGACTAGGCTGGCCTCGAACTCACAGAGGTCTCCCAAGTGCTAGATTAAAGGACTGCGCACCGCCACCTAGCTTCACAAACATTTTAATATTCTCTTTGGCTTATAGTTACTCTTCAAAATCGATCAGGCATCCTTGCCGATTTCCCTTCTAATTCCTGGTCCCCTCCTTCTCTCTGTCCTACCTTATTATTGTCTGCTAACCTATTTATCTTTCAGATTTTAACTAAAAAAAAAAAAAAATTACCTCTTATGTGAAGCCTTCCCTCAAGGGAACTTCCTTGTTCTCTACATTTTTTTTTTTACATTGCACTAAATGATCGCATTGTACATTGTCTGTTTGCTTATTTGTGAATCAATTAGAATTTCCTCCCAAGGATAGAGACAATGTCTGCTAATATTTGATTTCTTAGTTCCTGTCATGATGCCTCGGGTGTGGTTAGCACTTTGTGCATTCTCATTTTCCTAGGTGGTTTCTTGTTTTATTTCTTTCTCTCTCTCTTTCTTTCTCTCTCTCTTTCTTTCTTTCTTTCTTTCTTTCCTTCTTTCTTCCTTCCTGCTCCCTTCTCTTCTTCCTTTCTCTCTCTTTCTTCCTTCCTTCCTCCCTCCCTCCCTCCCTCCTTCCCTCCTCCCTCCCTCCCTCCTTCCTTCCTTTCTTTCTTTCTTTCTTTCTTTCTTTCTTTCTTTCTTTCTTTCTTTCTTTCTCTTCTTTCTTCTTGTAGTCACAGGGATGGAACCCAGAGCATCACAAATACTAGGGAAATGTTCTACCACTGACCTATAGCCTTCGGTCTTTACATACACTTAATACACAAATACATACATAGTGTAATTCAGCATGAGGCAGGCAAATGAAGAGATAGTTTTTATACAAGTACTCTTTAATTCATGTTAAAAAGTTACTGGGCTGATGAGGAGACAGACCAGCCTTGAGTTAGGACACACTGACTTCATCATTTTATCCTGACTAACAGATAGCTTTCTTTTCCTGTTAAATAATATTGAGATACTAAAATGCTGAGAAGGCTACTGTTCAGAAGCCTAGTTGAAATTTTTTTAGTTCAGTATTTTATTGCTGTTTTTTTTCTTTTGAGTTAAAAGATATCAGACAACAAAATGAATAAATCTTAAGTATGCATAAGCCAGTTTCCAAACGAAGTGTTTAATAGCTTGCTTTAAGCAGTAACAACTGTTTGATACTTGAATTAGATTTGTCTCCTAAAATAAATACACAACTATTAAAGTACAAAATGTTCTTGAACATTCTGCCTGGTGTCAATACCCAATCTTCCCTTCAGGCTACACAGACCTACATTTTTTTTCCCTTTAATCCTCTCAGCTGTCCTCGTCCTAGTTACTATGAAATGAGTTCCAGAAGATTGAGGTTCTATTCCCAACACCCACATGGAGGCTTATACCTTCTATAACTCCAGCCATATGGGATCTGATGTCCTCTTCCAGCCTCCGAAGGCACCAGGCACACATGTGGTGTGCAGACACACATGCAGGCAAAATACCTATACACATTAAAAAAAAAAAAAAAAAATCAAACAGTTTTAGTGTTGTCTCTTCCAGTGAGGACCATATCTCCTTTTAGATGAGGACCGGAATTCAGTGTGTGCTACAGGCTGGAACTCACTATGTAGCCTGGGCTGGTCTCAAACTCATAGTAGTCGACCTGTCTTAGTGCTGGGATTATGTGTACAAGCTACCATGCCTAGCTTATAAGAAAAAACTAGGTCAAGCCTGGAACCCTGGGGCAGGGCTTGCACAAAGAAGGTGGGTTGGGGAGCAGAGTCTCTGACTCTGACTGAGTTAATGTAGAGGAAAGCACACTTGGCGGTGTGTGTGTGGGGTCCAGAACAGATGCATGGGCAGACTGAGGTTTTAGATTATCCATTGGTGCTTTCTGCCTGGAGTACAGGGCATGCATGTGCTCCCCGTCATATGTGGTCTCCAGGTTCTGTTCCGAGGTGCAGCAGATCACTTTTTGGATCATCTGCTTTACTTAGTTCCTTTTTGATAACTATGAAACTGAGACTCAGTATCATCCAACCTAAGGTCATGCTTAAATGGCAGATCTCTATTTCCACCACTGTGATTTGAAGCATGTACATCACAAAACAGAACGTGTCTGCTCTTTCAGAACCAAGTCCTGAGCGTTTGAAGGCTGAGAACCCTCATACCTTGATAATACTACTTGGATGCAAGTGACTTTGTCAACAACACACAATGAGCGCTAGATGCTAGCATGGTGTGCCGGGACACAGCGGTGACAGAGACACTGCTCTTGATCTAGAAGGAACCACACTTGGTGCTAACACAAATACACAGTGCATATATACCCTAGGAAAGAGAGAGTTTGCAGGGTGGGTTTTTAATCAGGATGAAGCCCAGTGATGAAGGGAAGATTGCTGTTCATGGTGGGCCATTGCGGGGTGGAGATCCACATTGCTCAAATAGTAACACTGAGAAGAAGAAGAAGAAGAAGAAGAAGAAGAAGAAGAAGAAGAAGAAGAAGAAGAAGAAGAAGAAGAAGAAGAGAGGATTGTTTAACAACTGTTGGCTGGGAGTTTCCCCAACATCCCAACAAGGAGGACTTACTAATTAAGAGCTAAAGCACTCAACTGTTAGGAAGCTGTTACACTCACAACTCATGGCTGATTTTATACATCCGTGTGCAAAGAATTTCACCAGCTGTCATTCATGAACTCAGATAGTCATTTGACAAATATTTACGGAGCGCCCACTCTGCTTGGGGGATGTGGAGGTGGACAAGATAGACAGCATTCCTGCCTTCCGGAAGCTCTCGTTCTACCAATGGACAATGAAGACGTCACTAACGAAATAAATGCAGTTATTACAGGGTGTGGTGATAGTCATGAAAGAAAGTGTTGTCTGGTGAAGGGTAACTGGGGGAATCTTCCCAGAAAGAGTGGTGTAATGTGGGGCTTTCATTTATTTATTTATGATGTTTGGACAGTATCTTGCTATGTAGCCCTGGCTGGCTGTGAACTCACAGAGAACCACTTGCCTCTGCTTCCCAAGTGGTAGGATTATAGACATTTGCCACCATGCCTGGCCCAAGGCAGGACTTCTTAAACTCCTTTCTACTCACAGTCCCCTTCCACCTGAGAAATTTTACATGACCTCAGGTCTATACAAAATATTTATACTCAATAGATATACAAATAAAAATTTTACTGTCAATAAATGATAAAGTTATCAGTGTGTGTGTGTGTGTGTGTGTGTGTGTGTGTGTGTGTGTGTGTTTATGTGTGCTTGTGATCACGCCTTGCCATGCAAGGACCCAGCACAGCACCAGGGAAACAGAGGTGAGAGGGTCAGAAGTTCAAGGCTATCCTCTGATACATAGTGAGTTTGAGGCTAGTCCTGTCTCAAAAAAAATATACTTTGGGTGAATGTTTGTTACTGCAGGTAGAGCATGTTGGGCATTTTACAGAGTTGATCAACATTTTGACTTTATAGTTGACAATGTGGAGAATACATTTCCACATACATTGTCATACACAATGGCAGAAGTATGTTTCAGCCATTTCAGAAACTGTTAGGAATTTCATCCTAATCCCAAATCCAAGTTCACTGAATGCTACAGGCCGCAGGAAAATATTATAAGAACTCAGCTGGTTATGGCAAAGGCACTACCTGGAGGGACCAAGGATTTCCTCCAGAGGAAGCCAAATCCCAAGGAGCTTTTGGTGTTATTGGGCTTGTTATATATCAGCTGTCTTCTGTTACGAAAATCATGTGTGCCTCCATAGTTTTCCCAATTGACTTTTCCCTAAGAAATGCTAACAGTGTGGACTGATCACTCTCTGGACGTACACATTCCAGGCATTTGGAGAACAGTCTCAGGAAAGGCTTCCTTCCCCCCAGTCCATTCCTTTCTCCCCGTTCAGCACTGGAATCAGATATCTCCCTTAGCCACTTTCAAGGACTAACAGAAATAACAGTCCAAACCATCACATAATAAGTCTCCTGATTTAAGGTAAATTCCACAAGGGGACACTGCCTAGGTCAGGTGGACCTTAAGTAATAGCTTTACACAATTTAGCTTGGACCCTCCTTTCTCACAGCCTTACTAACTTTATAGACCCCTAACTTTTTACCTAACCACTTCTCGGAATGTAGACTGAGCACATAGATCCCCTTTTTCATATACTAACGGTCATTAGCACTAAGTTGACCTCCTCTATTACCACTCCCATTTTGGATTATAAAAGAAAGCCTGGTGGTCACTGCCTGAGGAAAATTCTTACCTGCCTTTATGACCCTGTAGAATTCAAGCCTGGTGACCTTGCTCAGCCAGAGGACTGCTATTGCTTGGGTTTATAACTGGATTCCTGGGAGATTTAGAACTGAGAGAATAAGGAGACGGAGAAGAGAAAAGAGAATGGAAGAACTAGATGAGTAAGAACTTGAGAGGAACAAACTGAGATGGGGAAGAACTAGATTGAAGGGCTAAAGAGAGTACCAGAGGAACGAGATGGGAGATGAGGAAGAGCCAGATGGGGAAGAACAAGATGAGGAAGAGCCAGATGAGAGAGAAGGAGATGGGAGAGGAGCTGATATGGGAAAAAACTAGATGGATGAGAACCTAGAAGGGGCAGAACTAGATGAAAGAATTAAGATAGAACCTAGAGGTGAATGCAGATTAATGTAGAGAGGAATCAGGCAAGGAAGGAACTAAAAATGAGAGCAGAATAGAAGCTGTGTAGAGAGAGAACTAACACAGAATAAAAAAGTGTATGGACTAAGGAGTTTCGTGTACATAGATTCATTTCTTCTCATCAAAGATTAATTACCAGCTGGTTGTAGATTCTTCCTGGACCCTGGGAGGGGATTATTGAGGGGCTGGACCCCCCACAGTCCTCGATAACTGAACAATTTTTAAATGATATGCAAGCAACTCAAATAGCAGTCTTTTCAAGTCAAACATTATGACATAAAGCAATCCAAAGTTATATTAATTTGATAGTAACATGATAAGGAAAAATGGAGAGAAAACTTTCTTTCCTACAGTCAAACCACTCTGTTCCTGTGAGGGGATCAACTGTGTACATCCAATATAAACACTGCAATTTTATCATGCAATAGTCTTCAGCCTGAGCCATGGTGTTTCAGGCCATGTTTATGGGTGTTTCAGGCCGTGTTGGGGGTGTTTCATGGTATGATGGCTCATGGACTGAGCATAAAGTGAGGATGCTGTGCGATTCAAGTCAAAACTACAGGGAAGTCTTGATGCAACACTTATTGGTAGATTAGTACTACCAATAAGGCCTCAGATTCACGATGAGTTTGGTTTTCAATTAATTTTGCTATTGTCAAGAGCCGTGGACACGTGACTTGCTAGTGTTAGACTTGAGGTTGGAACTCCGAATTTGGCTGTGTGAACCCCTTAACACATCGAGAAGGGGCCATTTCTAACAGACAAGCACTCAAACTATTTATGGTTTTTTTTTTTTTAACTGAGTGACTGACTTTCCTTCCTTGAAATGTCTCCTGCTTAGTTCCAACTAGCTCCAAGTTCTTCTAAACTCTGGTTGAAAAGCAACTCAACTTGGACTGAACGTTGCTGACACTACTCTCAGCTAAATGTGGAAATCAGTGTGACACAGACTGGTTACCAGAGGGAACTGCAAACTCGTGTTCAGAGTGCAGGGTCATGTTTTGCTGAATAGCCTCAGAAGTTGCACAATGTGGGGAGGCAGGCCTTCAGAGAGAAGGTGGAGGCGGGACTTGGGCTCCCACACCTGTTGCCCACACTTGCTCACATGACTGGTTCACGGCTCTGAAGGAAACCAGTTAAGGAATGAGGCCTGGGAAGGTCAGGTATCACCGGATTATTACTGGCAAGTCCTCACACCGATACCACTGCATGGCTTTTGTAAAAACTGAAGTATACACAGCAAGGACCAGAGTTGGCACAGGACACAGCAAGACCAAGCACAAAGGAGATTTATTTGCCCCAGAGGGACAAAGGGCAGGGAATAAGAGACAGAGACAGGAGAGAGAGGACAAAGGAGGAGGGAAGGGAGGACCAAGGCAGTGAGGGGAAGGGGTATTTGTTGAGGGGGGGGTTGATGGGGATGGGACACAAAGGACTGCCTCTGGAGAGAGGAGACAAAGTCCATAGGCAAGTGGCAGTTTATAAAGGGAAAGGGGAAACCCCATGTTAGGAGGAGTTGGTTTGTTTTGATTGGGCATGTTAATTAGGGCAACCAAATGGGAGCTTTTGATTGCTGGACTTTAATACTTGGATGGCTGGACCTTGGTGGTCAGCCCCAGGAGGAAGAAGTAGCCAGTCTGTAAGGCAATGGCCCTTGGTGGCTAGTTTTAGGAATGTAATCTATGGTTTAGGACGGAGGAGGAAAGGGCAGGGCACGCCAGAGCCATGTTTGCCATGCTCCAGCTTATTAGAGCCCTTCATACACCCGAGACCAGGTCAAAAAGATGACAATTTGAAAAGATGTGACTGTCATAATGGACAAACAGCATCAGTCTGTCTGCAAAGGAAGCAGACACAATTCCTTTCCTTGCAGTTTAGTAGGAATCCAGGGCCTGGAGGTGGGAAGGGCAGCAGCAACATCATTTATGGAGCACTACACATGACAGAGCCTGAATGGAAGGAAAGGCTTCCCTCTAAAGCCCAGAGAAGAATGTCATTAAGAATGTGAAAGAGAGAGCTAAGGAGAGAGGCAGACAGAGGGACGGGTCTGGGAGGCAGCTAGAGGCAGATCTCAGAACATCTTTCCCGCGGTGTCCCTTAGGAGTGTCACACCGATCCCTAGAACAAAGGGAAAGTCTGGTTTTTATAACAGTCTGGTTTTTATAACCTTCTAGAGGTGACAGAAGTTTCTCACCCTATGATTTAGTTCACTGTGGGCTACGAGACAAGGAGCTGGGTGCCATAAACTAAAAAGAGCTGTCAAGTCCCTGCAGTGACTTTATGAGAGAGCTGTGGAGAGGCGAGGCCTGATTCAGGTTACGGGATGGGGCTTAAGGGTTCTGTGTTCTAACCGTGACGGAAGTTTAAAATGATGAAAACTATGAACCAGGTTGTATGCACACATTTTCTAACTCCCCAAGGTAGTGGAATGGAGATCAGAACGGCCTGGAGGACCTGCCAGGGCAGTGAATGCACGAAACCACGAATTTAACCAATCTAGATGACTTAACAGGTCTCAAACTGGCACTAAGTCTTGAGTGGGATACTGATAGTCAATCGTCTCAGTGGCTTTATCTAAGGGCATTCCTGGGCCAGAAGTTTGTAAGTCCCTCCAGTTCGGTACTTCTGCCGTTTACTACAAGGAAGTTTGCTTGCTAACAGTGAGTAAACAGGCAGGGTGGTGGCGGCGGCGCCTTTAATGCCAGCACTCGGGAGGCATAGACAAGCGAATCTCCATGAGTTGAGGCCAGTCTGGTCTTCAGAGTTCCAGGACAGCCAGGGCTACACAGAGAAACTCTGTCTTGGAAAAAACAAAAACAAAACCCAAATAAATAAATAAATAAATATAAAAAACAGTAGGTAAACAGAAAAGAGTAAGAGCATACGCAGAAAACTTGTTTTCTCTCATATACCAGGCACGCATACTCAAAGACGCTAGAAAAGGAGGTGCGTGCATGAAGTCAACCTTTTTCCTAGCAGCGTGATTTAGGCAAGTTGCCTAATTTCTTCTAAACCTCACTTATTCGTCTGTAAAAAACAAAAAACACCAAAAAACAAAAAAACAATAATAATGAGCATTTCTTTAGTGCAAATCCGCAGTCTCTAAAGAGCTGAGCGCAGAACGGAGCGCTGGCTGCACAGGGGCCACGCCCCCTCCTGCCTGCTCATCTCTGATTGGCCCCCTCGGAGGGCCGGGACCCTGGCGGGCTCCAGTTACCCGGGCAGGGTTAGGTGGCGGGGCAGGGACTCTGCAGACGGCGCCATGGCTGGCAGTGCTCTTGGGCCTGCGCGCTCCCTGCTCGCCGCCCTTCTGGCACCGGCGCTGGTGGCACTACTGGTGTCGTCGGCCCGGGGCCGCGGGGGCCTGGACCACGGGGACTGGGACGTGGACCGGAGACTGCCTCCGCTGCCACCTCGCGATGACGCGGCGCGCGTGGCCCGCTTCGTGACGCACGTCTCGGACTGGGGCTCGCTGGCCACTATCTCCACGCTGGAGGAGGTGCGCGGCAGGTCCTTCGCGGACGTCATCTCCCTCAGTGACGGTCCCCCGGGCGCAGGCATCGGCGTGCCCTACATGTACCTGAGCCCGATGCAGCAACTAGTGAGCGACTTGCAGGTGAGCGGGAGCGCCGCGCGGTTCCCCAGGCTGGGCGCTGCGGGGCTGGCAGCCACAGGCAGACCAGGGAGCGAGCCTCTGAAGTTCAGTTCGCCCCGGAGAGCGTGGGTCTTAGAGATAAGAATTTTAAACCCAGTTCAGATGACTGTCCCTTCTGGCCGGCTCTGGCTAGGCGGAGACTGTAGCATCCCAGATGTTGGGCAACTACCAGGAAGTTCCTGCTCGCCCCTGCTACTGTTGTAAGCGCTTGGGGTAAATTCTTTGCCTGTACCTGGAGGACTTCACACCCTTCAAGCCGTCACGAGTCATCTTAAGGGACTGACTCTGCATGAACTGGGCGCTTGTCATTTAAAGGCTTTGCAAAGCATACAGATGGTTGGATAGTTCAGCATTTGGCTTATGTGACTTCAGAGCTTCTCTCTCCTACCTCTCCAGAACTTTCCTATCAACAGTGGGGAGCTACCACACAACATTATGACTGACAGCGTTCTTTGGACTGCATAAGCAGAGTGGCCTCAGTAGAGAGCAGGACTCTTGGAAGGGCTGGTTCCTCTGTGTCCTTGGCCTACTCTCTGGTGGAATACACCTTGGGAGGGAAGAGCCACACAGGTGTCCAGAATGGAGCCTGACTTGGTGGAGGGTCTTTGTGGCAAAGCTGGGAAGCCACAGTGCCCTGGTACAAGTGAGATGAGAGAGAGAGAGACTTTAATCGAGTGCTTGTATCATGTTCCGAGAGCTTTCCTGTTCCATTCATTCCATTTACTGTCTCTTGGAATAACTCTTAGGAACAGATTTGACTATTTCCACTTCACAGTTGGTGACATGAGGTTAAGTAATATGAAAAGGCCAACCCTAGTTCACCTTAGATCCACCTGTCTTCAAAGCAAAAGCCACAGACTGGGACCCATGAACCCAGAGACCAGTTTCTGTCAGCCTACACAGAGTTCTGTTTCGTTCTAAACAAATTTATATTAGTTACTGCCTTTTTAAAATAAATCTACATATTTATATTTTATGTATGAGTGCTCTGCATGTATACCTGTGGGCCGGAAGAAGGCATCAGGTCCCATTATAGATGGTCGTGAGCCACCATGTGGTTGCTGGGAATTGAGCTCAGAACCTCTGGAAGAACAGACAGCATTCTTAAGCGCTGAGCCATCTCTCCAGCCTTAGTTACTGTCTTTTAAAACTGCAATTGTATGGGCTGGGGAAATAGCCCGGATGGTAAAGCACATGCCATGGATGCATGAAACCTGGGTTAGGTCTTCATTATTCAGGTAAAAAGTGAGGTGTAAGGGCATGTACCTGTGAGCCTCACTGGACAGGAGACACAGCTCCTCATGCAGTCAGCCTTGCTGAGTCAGTGAGCTTCCGGCCCCAGCAAGAGAGACCTTGTCTCAAGTCTCAAAAAACAAAAGTTGGACAGCTCCAGTTTCTGAGGAGTGACATCCAAAGTTGACCTCTGACCACACCATACACTCATTAGTACATGTACACCTGTGGTATACCTGCATTCTGCACACACACACACACAGAGAGAGAGAGAGAGAGAGAGAGAGAGAGAGAGAGAGAGAGAGAGAGAATAACAAATACATAGAGTTTGTTTAAATTTTTGTCTAATTTGTCTAGACAGAAGAACACTTCAGAGACCAGTGGTGAGGTTTGAGTCTACTTCCCAACGGGACGCTCCTCTTGTCTAGTTTTCCAGCGTGTAGTGTTTTTGTATAATACATGTTTATAGGAAGAATTTGTGGCTGCTGGCTGATAATACAGTACCAAGTTGGGCTGTAGAGCCAGCGAGTCAAAAATAAAATTGGTAGGGATGCAGGAAGCTCTGAGCTGTATCTCAGTGTCTCATGAAGCAGGCTCAGTGGTGCAGGCCTATAGTCTCAGTGTTTGGGAGCTGGTGGGCAGAAGGGTTAGCGGTTCGAAGTTACTCTCGGTTGACTGGTGAGTTCACAGCCCGACTGGACTGTAGAAGGTCCTATCTCGAACAAAACAAAATCCTTTTATCTTCCCTTCCTCCTTGGCTACTTCTCTCTTGTGATATGACCAGGCTGTTCTTTTCCCCTTTGACCCACTAAAAACAAGACAACTTCTTACCCCTTGGTTCTTCTGACACAGCACATTATATGCACAGTCACGGTTTTCCTTCTGCTGAGGATTTACTTCCACACTTGTTTTCCTGTCGGACCTCACCAGTCTTGAATTTCTGGTCTTGTATTGCCTTCATTTAGTATCCGTCAGATAAGAGTCCCATTTCCCTCTTCTTCTTGGACATTGGCTCCCCTTGACTGTCGGTGTCCTGGTTTGTGGAATTGGTATTTTCTCAATAACAAGTTAGAATTCTCGCTGCCTCTCCAAATCCCTCTGTTTCTCTTCCGCTTCCTTTGTTTCCATCTGTGCTCCTTCCTCTTCATTCACCTGGGCTGAGGCCAAGTCCTCACCACTTCCTGCTAGAGAGTGCTCCAACAATTTAACAGACTTACAGTAACAAAAAACTCACCGCCCTCCTCACAGGGGGCTTAGCTAGCCCAACACTTCCTCCTACTGCTTAAGAATCCCCCTAAATGTTTCTCAACCTGGGTGTGGGACCTGGGGAGATGGCCCATCAGGAAAAGAGCCTGACGTGCAAGTGTCAAGGGTTCAGATCCAGAGCACCCACATAGAAAACCAACTGGACTGCCTGTCATTCCACTGCTTAGCAAATGGAGACAGGGAGTTCCTGGGACAAGGTAATGAGTTCTGGATTGGGAAAAAAAAAAAAAACCCTCCCCATCTTAGTAAATAAAGTAGAGATTGATCAAAGAAGATACCAAGGTCAACATCTGACTCCCACACATGTATCTGCCTACATACATGGAAACACACACACACACACACACAGAGAGAGAGAGAGAGAGAGAGAGAGAGAGAGAGAGAGAGAGAGAGAGAGTAAAATAAAGAAAACCTTGGGTACAGATTGGTGCCAGGAACCATCATTTTAACAAACCCTGTAGGGGATTTGGAAAGCACTGCTTGAGGATGGATTGCAAATTCCAATCTAGACACCTGAGCTTGGGTTTGCTCCTCTCCTCCCTGGCTCCTCCACCCCTGGCTTTCCCTTGCGTTGGCTTTCTCTGTAATGGCTATGGTGTCTTATATTTCCCTGTTGTGTGTTACACAGTCAACTTTCCCTCTGCCTTAATACACCGCCCTACTCCCGTCCTGATTTTGATGTCTGACTTTTCAACTAGATCTGAAATTCACAGGGAGAAACCTTACCTGAGCTCTCTCCCTTTTTGGGGGTGGGGGTAGGGGGAGGTTTGGGGGGAAAGGGTGGGGAAGTTCCTCTCCTCGTCTAACAGCTTGAAGACAGCGAACATTTTAGCTAGAATTAAAGGTATGGCACCACCATGTCCAGCAAGATTGACTTTATTTTTAATTATGTGCATGTGTGGCTATCTGTGTGTGGGTGCCCTCATAGGTCAGACATGGGATCCCTTGGAGCTGAAGTTACTTACGAGTGGTTGTGAGCCACTTGATGTGGGTGCTGGGAACTGAACTTGGGCCCTGTGGAAGAACAGTACATGCTCTTACCTTCTGAGCCCTTTCTTTTCCCTCTTTCCTGAGGGTCTCTGAGACTCAGTGTTTTTGATGGGTCATTGTGAAATAGTAAAGTTCACCGTGAAAACACTTGGGGTGAATGCAGTCGTGAATTTGCCGTAATCTGGAACGATGCCGGGTTCTGAAGAGAAATGAATTAGGAATCGCTCAGCCTTTGTGTTTTGGATCTGAGTTAAGACTTCTCTTGTTATAGAAGCTGGGAGAGAAATAAACAACTCTCCCTTGTTGAGATCACGTGACAACTTCTGCGGCTGCGAGATAACCATGCAGCATGATTCAGCTACTTTCTTGTTTAAATTATGTAATTAGGCTGTTCAGGCAACTGTGGGGTTTTTATGCACTGTTCTGTTAAATTAGAGTTTGACCCTGTGATATTTTGTTGAGGGCTGTCACCAGCCCTGATTTGGGGGATACTATATTTATAATTCTGATAATTATGGAACAGATATGCTAAAACATTCCCCATAGTTTGTTAGTTTAAACCGTGATACATCTCCACACACACTTTGTGGAGATCGGGACTGGTTTCTACCTGTGGATTGTATCCCCCTAGTTTAAGGTGGCCTACAATTCACTGTTTTATGGAAGTGTGATACATTGAGGGATGGTATGTCCGCAGTTCATATTATACCTTTCCAGAAACCGTATTTCACACTGAAGGATTTTCTTGTTCTCTCTGCAGGAAAACCCACAGGCTACGCTGACATTGTCTTTGGCACAGACTGTCTTCTGTAGGAAACATGGGTTTGATCCACAGAGTCCCTTATGTGTCCATATAATGCTGTCGGGAACTGTGACCAAGGTAAGCAGTGACTTCCATGAAGAGAGATGGCTTGAGAGAACATCGTGGTATTAACACAAGGAAAGGGTCTTTGGAGAATATCATGCGATTGGTTTGTTAGTGGGTGCATGGTAAGAATATGTTCTAACACATACAGTGATTCCAGGAACTAACAGCTCTGACCAGGGTCTGTAATGTAGGTGTTCAGTAGGGCTCTTAAGGGCAAGGGTCCTATGTCCTGGAGCCACACATGTGCACCCAGGAGGCTCCTGTATAAAAACACTCCTGCTAAGAGGTATCTGCTCATCCAGAACAATTGCCCTCTAGTTTCACATGGGCTCCATGCCCCCATGTTTGATACCAACAAGAGGAGTGTCTGTCACTAACTGGAAGTACGTTTGGATGGTTTGGGATGAGTGCTGTAGAGAAAAGGTTAAATGAAATCAACAGTGCTGAGTGTGGCGGCGCATGCCTTTAATCCCAGCACCCAGGAGGCAGAAACAGACAGTCCTCTGTGAGTTCGAGGCCAGCCTAGTTTACAGAGTGAGTTCCAGGACAGCCAGGATTTCATAGTGAGACCCCGTCTCTAAAAAGAAACAAAAACAATGAAACCAAATGACCCACCGAATGCCAGTGGACAGGTGTCACGTACACCGATCTTATTGCTGAGCCAGAGATTTGCTTCCTGGCCATCATGACTTCTGGTCTGGACATCCTCTGTGGGTGGAGCCCTTGACGGACAGGAGTGAGCCGGGGAGTTCCTTGGGTTCCATTGTGTTACTTCTCGGCATGTTCACCCTTCACACATGCGCTTTTAACATGTGCTGGTCCTGGGGTGAGTGTGACGGTACTCTCACACCCGGGTGACATTACCGTTGAACCACGAACCTCCATCCTTACAGTCGTTTCTACTTTGATTTGCGTGTTGTTACAAGTTTGAAATCCTTGTTATCTGTTTTCTGAAGATCAGGATTTGCAACTGAGTTAAGTTCTCCGCGGGGTGTGTGGAGTGAGAACCACAGGTTCTTAGGAAAGAGAATCGAAAGTGCTGGAGTGAGACTGTTTCTCTCCCGTTTGTCCTCCAGGTGAACGAGAAAGAAGCGGACTATGCCAAGAATTCATTGTTCCTGCGACACCCTGAGATGAAAACTTGGCCTTCCAGCCATAACTGGTTCTTTGCTAAGTTGAATATAACCAACATCTGGGTCTTGGACTACTTCGGTGGGCCCAAAGTCGTGACACCTGAAGAATATTTTAATGTGACGTTGCAGTAAGTGATCACACATCCTCTACCTTCTTAGCATTGCCGCCTTTCCCAGCCTCCCGAGGCAAGGGGCCTGATCGTCTCCTATGATGTAGATAGACCCTTGCAGAATATAGGATCCCCTCTCAAAATAATGAAACACATAGGATTACAAAAGAAGCCAGGCACAATAGCACGTGCCTTTAGTGCCAGCACTTGGGATGCAGAGGCGAGAGGATTAGGAATTCAAGGCCAGCCTCAGCTATGTAGTGAGGTTGAAGCCAGCCTGGGTTTCAAACAAAAACAAACAAGGAAGATCCAGTGATGAGCCTGTAACTCTCAAAGTAGTGAAGACCGGAGACCATCTGACATTACCACAACCATAACTATAACACAGTTGGAAGGGAGCTTTGGGTTCTCTCTTGCTGTTGGAGACCGTCACCGAGACAGCTCACCCCTATGATTTGTCATCTGTCATCATCACGGAGGAATGACAGATTTCACTTAGCGCTCAGTGAAAATGGGGGGAAGTTCCATTCAAGTCCCAAGCCCCCATGAGCTCTCCCTGGGGTCTGGGCTTCCAGGTTGAGAGCCAGAGTTAAGGCTGTGCCTGTCGGACTCTAGACAGAGCGTATGGGTGACTTGGGGTGACTGTTTCTAGGAATCAGAGCTGCTGCTCTGGACTGCGCTCTTTCATATCCGAGTCTGAGCAAGTGACCCTTCCCTGTCAGCATCACTGGGGAGAGAGAAGGGGGCTGGAGGTGTAAGGTCAGCAACGGGGTCCTGGAGCTTGGGTACGAATCTCAGCATTGCAAAATAAGAAAGATAAAATTACCAAAGGCTGGAGACATAGCTCAGCAGCCCGAGGTTCTATTCCCAGTACCATCTTGTCTGAGAGTAGAGGAGAAGCAAAGATGGCCTGGGGCAGGAAGAAGGGGATGATCTGATCTGGGGTGAGGTCAGAGGACAGAGTGTTTCCTAAGTGACAATAGGAATGTTGGTGGGTATGACATCCGCAAGCCTGCCAGGTGACAATGGTAATACTAACAATAGCAGCTGGAGTCTGTGGAACGTGTTTTGCAGGTCGGGGCTAGGCCGATTGCTTCATGTGGTTAGCTTAATTTCTCACCACACCCCAGGGCAGCAAGCAGTGATTCCTAGGCTGTACAATAGAGCGTCTGCCTGAGAAACGTCAGGCTTGCTTAATGCCTTTCAGCCAGGAGGTGGCAGTGCTGGGATTTAAACGCACGGTGTCCTAGCTCCGTCGCCCTCAGGGCTCCTAACCGCGCGCTGTTGCTGGGGCTGCCCCTCCAAGTTCGTTTTCCGTTTTCTTCCCGTTTGTAGTGACCGCCGGCTCTGTCGGGGGATGGGTGAGGATTACTAGGATAGATTTATATGTCGTGCCTGAAAGAAACTGGGTGCAGTAAAGAAACCAAAATAGCCGGGTGAAAAGGGAAAGTTTATTCCAAACTGCCAAGGCTGTCTCCCGGGAAAGCAAGGGGAAGCGGAAGGGGAAAGATTTCTAGGGTTAAATGAGAATGGGGGAAAGGGGTGGGGCTTGTGAGCAGGGGTGGGCTTGTGAGCAGGGGTGGGGCTTGTGAACTGGGTGGGGCTGGTGAGCTGGGGTGGGGCTGGTGAGCTGGGGTGGGGCTTGTGTGCAGGGGAGGAGCTTGTGAGCAGGGGTGGGGCTTGTGAGCTGGGGTGGGGCTTGTGAGCAGGGGTGGGGCTTGTGAGCTGGGGTGGGGCTTGTGAGCTGGGTGGGGCTTGTGAGCAGGGGTGGGGCTTCTGAGCTGGGGTGGGGCTTCTGAGCTGGGGTGGGGCTGGTGAGCAGGGGTGGGGTTGTGAGCAGGGGTGGGGCTGGTGAGCTGGGGTGGGGCTTGTGAGCAGGGAGAACGGAGCTTAGAGGCTAGCAGTACCTTGTCAAGGTTCTTAGGCACCACAGTCGCATGTTAATGGAACAGCCACAGGTTCCTCTTACAGGAGATAAAGAGAACGACTCCCTTTTTAGCAAGCAGGAACTTTCTTCAAGTTCCTGAAAGAATGGTGCCTTTTGTCTAAATGCCCGACCTTGGGAAAAGATACTTCTCCGGGATCAGATGATGCCCCGTTCTGGAGCTGAAATTCCTAGTGTCTATGTATTCTCGTGTCTTATTCTGTTAGCGAACAGCCCATGTTAAACTATGCAACCGCCACTCAGTTGTAAATTTTAACGGCAAGGCTCAGGGTTATTTTGTTTTCTTGTGTCTGGATTCTGAGCAGAGCTGAGGGAAGTGCATGGCCCAGGCCACAGCAGGTGTTGGGGAGGCAGCTGCTGATTGGCAGCTGATTGTAACAAAGACTTTCAAATCGCCTGAGTAAAGAATCCAGCCGTCCCAGCATTGATTTTGCGGCCCTGTGTGCAGAGAAAAGGCGCGGGGCCTCTGACCCTCCTCTGGGCTGGCCGAGCATCCTCCCTTATACGACTGTGGAGGTAGCAATTGCGAGATTATTACCAGGCACCACATTATCAGGAAGAGTGACAGCAAGAATGATGGGCTGCTCCTTGAGGTTAGAGTTTACCTTCCCGGGACATCACAATCTCTGAAGTGCAGTTATCTCTGTGTAAATAACATGCCCCGGGCAGCGCTTACTTTAATAACAAAATAAAATTATGTTTTCCCATAAGTCTCTGCTCTGAGTGAGTAAAATAGAGGCTCCCGCTCTGTTATAGAGACGGGTAAGTGCTTTTCTGCAGCTCAGAGATAAGACAGAACCTTTGGTCTGGTCCTGAGGGAAGGATGGGAGACCAGGGCCAGGCATCCCCTGCCGCGGCAGCACTAGGGAAAGAAGTCGCCTAAAAACTGCCGCAGGTGCCTGTGGCCTCTGATTGCTACTTCCGAGTGAGTGAGACCTCCTCTTAGCTCCACACTGCCATTTGCTGCCAGAGCCGTTACAGTCAGGGAGTGTACAGGTCTATCTGTGAGGACCAGGGTCTGCACATTCTCAGGAGCCACTAATGGGGGCCTCACGGCATTCTGGAGTTTCTCTATGTTGGGGCCACCTTGAGGGGCTTGCCCAGATCCGCCTCAGAAGATGTCATTTCTCTAGCTAGCACAGACCCTTCTGCATGCAGCTGACGGCCGTGACACTGAGATGGTATCCTGAGAAAGTGTCCACACAGGGACCCGGAAGTCAGGGCTGACGTGAGACCAAACTAAATAGCTTGCGTCGTTGGTTGCTGGACCAAGCCGGTCTGCTAATTTGCATGTTGAGGGAAGGTTTGAAGGACTTCAGGATGTGTTTGCAGACATCCTGGAGGCAGCCCATTCTCAGGAAGGGCTGGACAGGCTTCACTTTGTCACTGACTCACTCAGATGTCTCCTACCAAGACAGAGGCAGAGATTTCCTAGTTGGATGTTAACTCCATCAGGGACAGGAGGACAGACAAGGTCCCTCCCAGCGTGGCCCAGTACCGTCAGGTATAGGCCAGGCACTTCTCTCTTGTTCTAATGTTCAGGACCCTTTTGTTTTGTAAAGGTTTCTGCTCCCTCCCTCCTCTTGGAGAGTCTTCTGTATCCCAGACTGGTCTAGAACTCTCTATGTAGCCAAGGATAACCTTGAACTCCTGATCCTCCTGCCTCCACCTCCAGAGTTCTGGGATTACAGGTGTGAGCCACCTTGCTGAGTTTATCCAACTCAAAGTTTTGTGAATGCTAGACAGACACCATCCTCTCCACTGAGCTGCATCCCAGCCCTGTTCCCGATTGTTTGTTTGTTTTTCGTTTTAAACCTTCAGAAATTCTTTTTAAACGAGGTCCTGACAGCAACAGGTATCCTGGCACCCTGAGGCATTTCTCGAGACGTCAGAATCATACATGGAGGGCAGAGGAGCTTGCTAAAGGATTATTCTTGGTCCCTGTCCCGCACATCTTACAACATTAAACTTTTAGGTCCTGAGTTTCTCTCGTCTTTCCTGGAAACAAATGAACTTTGAAGACTGGCCCATCCAGCTGATAAGATAACTAATTGTTCGTCTCTCTTTCCCTCTCCAGGTGACGCAGAACATGGTGACACCAGCGAGGAGTCTTGGATGGCTCCTGCATACTTAAAGGGCTTGACTTATCTGCACCTTCCCCGGGCTGACTCTGCCCCCTGCTGGTTGATTTGGTGGCTTGCCTGTTTACAGAATGTTGGTGGTCCTAGACCTGATCTCTTGGAAAGATGAAGTTGCTGGATTTAAAACATGTATTTTGAAGCCATTTTCATAGAAAAATGCCATTCATTATAATCAAGGATTTTCCCCCATCTATTCCCAGTGTTTTTTCTTCAGTGGTGCCCATAGATGGGCAGCATAGGCCAGGTGTAGATTGCCCATTGGCTTTGGAGGTACAGAAGTCCAGGCGCTTTATTCCTGATGGCCACTGTCCCTGGAGAGTGCCCTCCCTCACCCAGCTGCCTTGAGCCTGTGCAGAGGGGCCTGGAGTGGGGAAGCCTGGGCAGCGGGTGTGCCCCGGATGCAGAATGCCCCTGTGAACCCTTCAGACGTGGAAGGGGGTGAGCTTCCTATTCATGTCTGCTTGTATGGCTGATCCAGCACAGGACAGAAGTATCTTCTGTAAAACTCTCTAAACATTTTACATGATAAAGTCATAGTTACCCAGAACAAACAAGTAAAAAATATTTCCTGTTTTCATTTTCAACCTAAGTAGACACCGAATATTCATTCTTCATCCTCCAAAATATATACACACGGGCTGGGGGTGGGTGCCGCCTGCTGGATAGAGTGCTTGTCCAGCGGACATGGGGCCCTGGGTCTCGTCCCCAGCATTGAAACAAACGGGTCAGAACCCCAAACAATGTTTTTTTACTTGCAGAAGAAAAGAAAGGAATTTTGTCTGTGTTGGGTTTTTTTTTTACATAAATAAATAAATAAATAAAGAAAGAAAGAGAAGAAAGAAAGAAGAGAGAAGAAAAAAAAAAAAAAAAAAGAAAGAAAGAAAGAAAGAAAGAAAGAAAGAAATGCAAAACAAGAGGAATTAACCCAGGCACCAACCATAGCCCAAGCCTTCCTCAGATGTTCTGTATCTAGAAGCTTCTAATGCTGCCACCTGAGTCACCCATCTGTGGGAGATAACATGGTAACATGATATTAAAACATGTGTCTGGGTTAGAGGGATGGCCCAGCTTTTAAGAATGTAGACTGTGCTGGGTGGTGGTGGCGGCGGCGGCCGCAGCGGCGGCGGCGGCGGTGGTGGCGCACGCCTTTAATCCCAGCACTTGGGAGGCAGAGCCAGGCGGGTCTCTGTGAGTTCGAGGCCAGCCTGGGCTACCAAGTGAGTTCCAGGAAAGGGGCAAAGCTACACAGAGAAACCCTGTCTCGAAAAACCAAAAAAAAAAAAAAAAAAAAAAAAAAAAAAAAAAAGAATGTAGACTGCTCTGGCAGAGCCCGCTCCGGAGTTGGCAGGCACAGCTGCCCATAACTCCAGCTCCAGGGAATCAAATCCCTCTGGCCTCTGAGGGCACCTGCACTCACGTGCTTGTACCCATACAGAGACACTCTCGTACACACAGCTAAAAATAATACATTCACAAACGTTTCTTCAGAAGAGGTACCACTGAGTTTCGTCCCCTGTCACACCTGTACTCATCTCCGATGACATAAGATTCCTTTTAAGAAGGTGTGGGGTGTCGAGCCACGGACCCCTTCAGCAGCAAACAGAAGTTAAACAGGAGCCATCATGTTGGAGGAATAGATGATAAACTTAACAAATCCAGCAAACGACTTCTCAAGACAAAAGTTATATTAAACAGGGAGAGTCTGGTCATTCAAATCAGTAACAATTAAAGGCGGTATTTTAACCAGGTGGGCTGGACTGCTTTCAGAGGTTCAGAAGTGTGTTACAAAGCTTCGTGGTACCCTTTGCTCAATCGATGGTCACGTTTAACCACACTCTTAAACCAGCCACTTGTTCTGGAACTCCGAGGGAAGCACACTGCTCTTGCCCACTGCCGGAGAGCTCATCCTGTCCTAGAATTTGGGGAGTGTCTGGATCCAGGCTTTGTCACCGGCCCTTGGGTTCCAGCACGCTCTGTCGGGCTGGGCTGAGGCATTTCCCTAGTTTTCTCTCTCTGTCCACTTACAGTGAGTTCTGTCTTCAGCATTTGGCACCATGGACAAACTGTCCGTATTCAGGTCAGATCCAATTATCCCGCAGGGCGAAGTCACCCAGGTCTTCACAGCCGGCTCTGCACATTCCGTTATAATTGAACCTGTAGACTGTCTCCCGAGCATTCGGAATGTCCACAAGGGGGCACCAGAGACTACTGTTAAAGCCGATCCAGGTTGGGTTTTTGGGGTTTTGGTGGGTTTTCTTTTTTGCTTTGTTTTCTATGTCTTAGTGTCTCTAGACCATGTAGTTCAAGGTATCTTCAAACCTGTGATGCTCCTGCCTCAGCTTCCTTAGTAGTGGAACGACAAGTGCGTGCCACTCTGCCGGGTACAGGGCCAATTTCTGCCGTAGCTGAGTTAGTTTAGCCAAATGTCAGGGTGTGACCCTGTATGTCACTATGATGGTGACCCTGTAGTAATGGCAATTCAGCAAGGGCAAGAGGTGAGATGAAGGTCTGGCCTCATGCTGCGGCTGGTGGCTTCATGGCTGTCACTTCCATGGGCTTTGCTTCAGACCTTGGGTCTCACACCTCACCTGCTGCAGATAGAGACTGAGCCCCAGTCTCAGCTAGGATAAGGTGTGGATGAAAGCCATGTCTCCAAGAACATGCAGCTCCTGATCAAGGACATGGTGCCTTAGGCTGTGGCCGAGAGCCCCTGAAGCTGAAGAGCCCCTGAAGCTGCCGAGCCCAAGTGGTTGCAGTTGGTAGATGTTTCCCTGACCACTGTTCTAACCAAACCATGACTAACAATCAGATGAATCTGTCTTCTAGTCCAGGTTCAAAGCCCTTGGGATTGTGTGGGGATGGGGATCCATTATGAACTAAGGCACACATAGTTCAGTGAAACAGGAATCTTCTGCATCGTGTGTCTTTCTCAGTGGTATTCAGACCAAGAATCACAAGGTAATTGAGGACTGCTTTCCTGTAATGGCGCATTCTGTAGCTGTTTTAGTGCTGAGAAAATAATACTCTGTGGGAGCTTGTTGGCTGGTGTTTTGTGATGTTTTCCCAGCTCTTCAAAACAGATGTTCTGTATTTTCATCTGAGAAGACAAATGATAAGTTTAGAAGAGAGTATGGAGCAATTGTTTTCTTCGGTTTTTTCCTTTGAATTGTAGGATACGAATATGAGAGGGAGGGGGAGAGGGAGGGAAGGGGGGAGGGAGGAAGGGGGGACGTGAGAAATGAAAGTTCAAGACTTACAGCCCCTATGGTTTGTAGTGGGTTGTTTTTACGCTTTGCTCTTTGAGGGCTCGCCACCCAGCTCCCAAATAATCACACGGAGACTAATTCTTTCTTGTGAATACCTGGCCTTAGTTTGGCTTATTTTTATCCAGCTTTTCTTAACTTACATTATCCCATCTACTTTTTGCTTCTGGGCTTTTACCTTTCTTAATTTCTGTGTATCTTTTCTTCCTTTCTTATTCCATGTCTGGCTGTGTGGCTATGTGGCTGGTCCCTGGCATTCTCCTCTGCTCATTTTCTCGATAGCTTCTCTTCTATTTATCTTTCTACCTGGCAGCCCCACCTATCCCTCTCCTGCCTAGCTGTTGGCCATTCAGCTCTTTATTAGACCATCAGGTATTTTAGGCAGGCAAATTAACACAGCTTCACAGATGCAACATAAAACAGATGCAACATAAAAGAACGCATACATCTTTGCATCATTAAACAGATGTTCCACAGCATAAACGAATGTAAGACATCTTAAGATAATATTCCACAACGATGATTAGCCTAGTTGTTAGCATTTTGTGGTTCTTTCCCATCTCTGATGAATTGTTGAAGGATCATGCTGAGTACTGACCAGGTATCCCAATGCTTCCTACTAATCTTGAATTTGTTGTGTTCCTAGAAATTGTTTACAAGGATAACTTAGTAAAAGGCAAAAGACCTGTATATCCTGAAAAGAAGCCATAGTATTCCAGGGTAACACACACAATAGCTGCAGAATCTTTCCTCAGCAGCGTCCCCAGGCTACAGAATAGCCACCCATGCTCAGAGTCTTGCTGTCACGGGGATGCAAATCAAAGGAATTTAAACACAGTGGAGGAGTTTGCTGTTTCTAAAATAAAACAGTCCTTCGGAACACCTTCTTCGCAGCTTTCCTCTGTGTTAGTTTTAATTGCAGCCAGCAATTCTGACAACGCTTCCTGGTTGGATCCTCGTCACTCCTGAGTAAGCAGCACTGTGTCTGAGGTGGAGGGCTCTCAGTGACTGAGCCCAGGTCCCGGGTCTGCAGACACCATGCTTCATTGGCCAAGACTTCGTCATCTGTCCTTTCCAGGAGATGGGGGTCAGAAGCTTGAGGACTTAGAGAGTTTTGAAGGGGACGCCCGAGAGGAGGTCACCATAACTGACAGGATCAGACAGGGCAGACAAAGACTGATGGTGATCATCACTTTAGTTTCTTTCTTTTTCTTCTCCCTAGTTCCTTAACATTTCAGTTATATAATTTCCAAGAACGTTGCAGATTGTTTTTAGGGGTTGATACTAACTAACAGCTCTGCAGACAAATTTCACAATGGTCACAATGCTTGCTCCATGCTGAATCTCACTGGGGGGGTGAGGATGACGACGACACGACTCTACTGCGTTATTTTAATTGGCGAGTTTTAGGTTACCAGTAATATCTGACATGTAAAGTAGTAGTTTGGGCCAGTGAAATAACTTCATGAGTCAATGTGTTCACCACCCAGTCTGATGGCCTGAGTTCAATCCTGGGACCCGTACAGTGGGACGAGACGTTGTACTGTGCCTGCCAGGGGCCATGGCATGTGCATGCCCCCCCACTCATTAAATAAATACATTAAAAGTTTTAAAGTGTTCTGTCGGCTGTTTTTCCTCTTTGTGAACTGTCGGCTTCTGCTCAATGTCCAGGTGTCCTCGGGGAGTCACTTTAATTTACTTTCTGGTAGCTCTAGGGGTTTGTCAACACTTGGTAAAACTGTTTTCCATTTAAATTACTTTAAAATCAGTAGATTTAAATTTTTCCATAAAGCAAATTCACATAATTGGATATTTCCCCCTTAACGTATTTAATTTTCTTTAACTTTAGCTCTTTGCCTTTGGGAAATTTGGTAAATGTCAGTTCAGGTTTTTTTCTATTTTTGGGAATTAATTTTTCATCCTCAGTTCTTCAATCTGCCTGGAATGTTCTTTGTGTAGAATGTTTATCTCCTTCTTAATGACAATCTCAAGCCACACTCAGCTCTTTGAATCTGTTTCCAGTCTGAATCTGCCCACAGGTCTCTCAACAGCAGGGACAGACCATTAAAGACAGCGCTCCCCACTTAACCTGCTTGCAACCTGTGGGGCAGTCAAGTCTAGAGACACCCTGGGGTCCTCAGCTTGGGCCCTCAGCACTGACACTGGCCAAAGCCATGGCTCTTAAGAGTCTCATAGACTCAGACTTGGGAGGGTGTTTACTACGTGCACCCACGGGCTCACGTTCCTTAGCTAGAGTATCCAGTGTCTCCCGCAGCAAACACTTAGCTGGCTTTCTCAGCATCTGTCCCGTGGGGTGTGTGGTGGCATGTATACACACACACACACACACACACACACACACACACACACACACAGAGTCGCCGAGAGTCACACAATAAATAGACAAATAACTGTAATTTCAAAAAATAAACAGAAGTACTTGAAGGACGATGGCGAGACACTCTGACCAAGCCAGTCCGTTCTGAGAACGGTAGTCTAACATATTACATATGTGTGCTGAGAGTCCGTTAACACACGCTCCTTGTTTGGTCACCAGGGGTCATCCGTTAATGGTCTGCATCCCTTGAATTCATCTTGGTCTGAGTTTGCTCAGGCTGCCAAGACAAAATACCAGAGACTGGCTGGTTAATACACAGAAATGTGTTTCTTACCATTATAAAGACTGCAAGTCCCATCCAAAGTCACACCGGCACCCTGGACTGACAGTGCCTGTACTGGGTGCTCATTTCCTCTGCAAGGTGTTTGTACCTGTGCCTGGGATCCCAGAGAAGGGCAGAAGAGAGGCGGACCTTGGGCAGTGGGGAGGAAGGGCCCTGCTTGGGCGCCTAGCGGGCCGTGGAAGAGCTGAGCAGGACGTAACTCAGCTAACGTTGGGAACACAGACCAGGCTGCACCCAAACGCTCAAGGAAATAAAGAGACTTATTCAAGACAACATGCAGTCTGCAGAAACTGGGTCAATACATTTAATTTTATAAAATATATCCATGCATGACACTCTTTTTCTAACCCTAGTAACAAGCCCAAGAGATGGGTGGGGCACACGTGATTTATTTTTTTATTTTTAACTTCATACCCAAGCCGCGGATTTGCGTTTGTCCACACAATTCCACATGGGATCCCACAGCTCTGATTCAAGAAGGCAACACTAGAGGTCCCTGTGGACCCTTTAAAGAAATATTTTGCCTCGTGTTTTGTTTTAAAGGCTTGTGGTGTGGGGAAAAGCGGCAAGGGCCATGTGTTTGAAAACGCCGGGATTTTCACAGGTAGTTCTCTGACATCTAGGTGCGGTGAGCTCTGAAGCCACACTATGTGTTCAAATCCAAACTCAACCGCTTAGCCTGCGATCACCAGGACTAGGTCGAGGACTAGGCTAGACAGTGGCTATTGCTTAGTTATCTATCAGGGTGTGAACGACCCGAGGCCATTAGACAGATGGTAAGACCCGCGCAGGAGCAAGGAACCGGACGTTTTCTAAAAAAAAACGACGCGGCCGTGAGAAGGTCCCAGTGTCGAGTGTGCATTAGTGACACGCCCCCTCACTGTGAGTCCTACGGAAGTGGAGCGGATTGGAGACCCGGTCAGGGGTTCCGGGGTCAGACGTGAGCTGCTGGACCACCAGCCCCGGAGCGAGGGAAGCCTTGGGAACTGCAGTTTGAGTAACAGCCGCTAGAGGTCGCTGTGGAGACACACGGAGCTGCTTACCTGGGCAGCCCTTTGACCCTAGGTCCGGGACGGGAGAAGTTTGTCCTTCCGCTGGCAGACCCTCTGCCTCGACGGAACCGCGTCCCCCTTTTTGTCCTGATTATCATCCTTCCTTCCCTTTAAGGAAGCGGCCATCCTAAGGAGAGCCAAGGGTTTCTGACCAAGCAGGATCCAGAGGTGGTTGGTCAGACCCGCTCAGTTCCGCGCATTTTAAATCAATGTTTAAAAATCCATAGGATTTTTCCTGGTCTAAGAGGGACCTGTTTGGGCAGCTCCCCCAGGGTCAAGGCTGGCTCACCAAGGACTTCTAGCCGCCTCCGATACACCGCACGAGGTCAGGAGATCTAGTCCTTTTTTGGGATTGACCAAAAAAAAAAAAAAAGTGACCGCGTGAAGAAAGAAAATCTTCAGTACCATGGGATTGGGCTGAGCTGTCAGGTCCTGAGTCTGACCCTCCCTCCACTCTTGGACCAAAGCTAGGACCACACCTGCATGACATCTGGAACAGTGCCCAGAGGAAGTTCACAGTGCCACCCTGCGCCTCAGCTAAAGAAAGGTATCACCTGGTGACGCTGAAGGCATTGAGAGGCAAGAAAAATTATACTCAAGTACAGGGTCCGGCCGTCAAACACTTTGTAGAGACAGAGAATTCAGGCCCTTCAGGGGCGCAGAGGCCCATGGACGGAAAGTGATTTTTGTTTTTTGTTTGTTTGTTCAAAGTCACACAGCAAGTGAAGGGAAAAGCTGGGACCAGATCTCGGGGCTGGTGGCTCCCATAACAGCAGTAGGTCCGTGGCATCAGCTGCGGGAAGACGTTGTGGAAGAATCAGAACTGGGCATGAAAACAAAGCCAGAGTCAAAGGCGAGGAACTGAAGAAATTCACTCTCCGCCAGGTGTCGTGAGCAGCTTCTCGGCTGCCCTGGGGTCTTTGGGGTGAAGCGTTCTCATTTCAGAGAATGACTTTGTGTTTGCTTAGGTGCCTCGCGGCTGACTTTAGAAGGCTTCCGAGGCTGAACTCATCACAGGAGTCCGGGTTATCTGTTCCTAAGGAATAACGAGGCAGGAGCCTTGGGTCTGACTGAGTGCTCAGAAAGAATTAAAAAGAGGAAGCACACAGGCCTCTACTTGGGTTTGGTCTGCGCGCCTGCAGGACTTATCCACCACCTGCTCTTCTCAGTCTCTCACTCATCACAAAGACCAAGGCCCACTCCTTTCCCCCAGCTACCATCATATCTAGAAGATTCTTGCCAGAGCTTCTGTGGTTAAACATTTAATAACCCTCTGGCATCCCTTCCCCACACAGTGACAGCAGTTATCGCCTCATCCGAAGTACTCACGTACTTTTCCCAGCAACCTCAGTACATAGATACACGATGCAGAAAAACCGCTAGAAGGCATGCTATCCATTCTTCAAGCAATGCAGTAAGCTGGGCGTGGTTAGCAAACTCAGGGCAAAGGTCAGGTGCGCCTTCACTAACCAGAGTCTGTCCATCCAAAGCACATGTCTTTCCACTACCATGATGCTCCCGCATCCAGAACACTTGACTTCCAGTCTTGATCTGGCCACGTGCCAGCTTGTGATAGTGGGTTAAAAAAATTCAAATTCCTTAACTATAAAGTGGAACGTGAACCTCAGTAATGGCCGTCTTCCTGAGTCACCTAAGAAGATTAAAATGACAAAATGTGAAAATGACCTGCCAATGGCGGCCACCCCCTCCAGCAGGACAGGCTCACTCCCCAGTGGAACGTGTAAGGCTAGTGTACTGGCTGGTGGTGTGTGTCAACTTGACTCAAGCTAGAGTCATCAGAGAGGAAGGAGCCTCAGCTGAGGAAATGCCTCCATGAGATCCAGCTGTGAGGCGTTTTCTCAATTAGTGATCAGTGGTGGCGGGCCCAGCCCATGGTAGGTGGGGCCATCCCTGGGCTGGTGGTCCTGGGTTCTATAAGAAAGCAGGCTGAGCAAGCCAGGGGAAGCAAGCCAGTAAGCAGCACCCCTCCATGCCCTCTGCATCAGCTCCTGCCTCCAGGATCCTGCCCTGTTTGAGTCCTTGTCCCGACATCCTTCAATGTTGAACAGCAATGTGGAAGTCTAAGCCGAATAAACCCTCTCCTCTCCAATTGCTTTACAGTGATGGTGTTTCATCACAGAAATAGAAACCCTAACTAGGACAACTCTCAAGGGCAATATTTAACAAGTAATCAATTGCTCAGCTCATCTCTTGATAGTACCTGTGTGATATTATCCACACTCCCAGCTTATTTTATTATCTTTTACAAAGTTTTTTAAAAGATGTTTTTCTTTTATTTCTTTGTGCAGTTTATTATTGTTGTTTGGTTTATTATGTTTATTGGTACACTTTTCCTCCGTTTTATCTTGCTGAATTAACAAAATGTGGTTTGATTTCCTTAAAAACAATTCATCTTTTGAGAGAAGGGTCAACTAAAAAAATAAGCCTCCCAATAAAACGGGCCCAGGTCAATCACATCCTCAGTGGCCACATGTTCTCAGCATCTGTAACATCAAAGAGCATTCCAAGTGCAAATTTCAGATTTAAAGTCAACTTTCTTAAGAAAAAGTTATTGGATCATAAAACAGAAAAATCCATGAAGCGGGCCTTTAGGCATGGCATAATCCAGGTTCTCAATGGGTGTGCTGAATGTTTTCTACACATCTCTTACTCTGCCCATCTCTGTGTTGGCTTCGTTCCTGGGCACAAGGGCAAAAGTCCTTTACTTGGCATGCCGAATGCTCACTGCTCCCCAGTGGCACCTCTCCAGGAGACAGGATGCTAGGGTGGCCTCCAAAATGTCCACACCATGATGCATATATCAATGCAACTTCCTTGATCGCAGAAAACCTGTGCCTGGAAGAGCTAGCGCTCCTGTGCTTCTCTTGGGGCCCACGATAAAAGGAGCGGTTACCTTGAGTGGGTCGGGCCTAATCAGGCAAGCCCTTTCCCAGCAGACTTTCCTCCTGCTGGCTCTGGAAGAGCAAAGCAGAGTGTGCTGTGGTTGGCTTGGGGGAAAACTGCTGGGAGGCCATATGTTGTGGGATATTAGTTGAAGATGTCTTACATTCGTTTATGCTGGAAAACACTTGTTTAATGATGCAAAGATGTGCTTCATTCTTTTTTTTTTTTTTTTTTTTTTTTTTTGGTTTTTTTCGAGACAGGGTTTCTCTGTGTAGCTTTGCGCCTTTCCTGGAACTCGCTTTGGAGACCAGGCTGGCCTCGAACTCACAGAGATCCACCTGCCTCTGCCTCCCGAGTGCTGGGATTAAAGGCGTGCACCACCACCGCTCGGCGTGCTTCATTCTTTTATGGTGCATTTGTGTAACTCTGTGAAGCTCTGTTAACTTGCCTGTCTAAAACACCTGATTGGTCTAATAATGAGCTGTAATGGTCAATAACTAGGTAGGAGAAAGGATAGACAGGGCTGACAGGCAGAGAGAATAAATAAAAGGATAAAAAGAGAAGGAATGAGAGAAAAGGAGAGGAGGACACCAGGGACCTGCCACCCAGCTACACAACAAGCCACAGAGCAAGAAGTAAAGAAAGGTATATAAAATAGAGAAAGATAAAAGCCTAGAGGCAAAAGGTAGACAGGATAGTTAAGAAAAGCTGGCTAGAAACAAGCCTAGCTAAGGCCAGGCATTTAAGAAAAAAAAAAGTCTGTGTATTTATTTAGGAGCTGGGTGGTGCTCCCCTCACCAAGAGCAAAGAGTAAAAAATCAACAACTACAACCATATTGCAAGGAGCTACAGGTATCCTCTAGAGGCTGAGAGAGTGATACCTAATCAGTGATGATCAAGAAGACAGGGACCTCGTTCTTGTAGCTGTAAGAAAAATGTCCAGCTGGAGCTGCAGATCCAAACCATAGCCAAGCCAACACCTTGGCCTTAGCCCGGTAAGTACCTAGGCCGAGGGCCAGCGTGCTGTGCCCAGACTTCTGGCTTCTCTCACTGTAAGATTATAAGTCTGTGCTGTTTCAGGGCACTATGTTTGTGATAATTCATTATGTGGAGAAAGCTAATTTAATTTCCCCAAATCCCAACACATAAATTAGACTCACTTGGCTGCCAGTGACAGAAATTGAGTTTGGGGAACAAGCAGAAGCAGGTTTTCTGGAGCAGTACTCACAGTAGTCACACAGCCCAGTAAGCTCCCTGAGTGAAGTCAAGCAGGACCAAGGAACTGGAGATCTTTCCAGGCCAGAGTCCACTTTGAAGACTTTATTTTTGTTTGGTTTTTTGCTTTTTTGAGACAGGGGTTGTACCCTGGGCTAGTGTCCAACTTACTGTGTAGCTGAGGGTGACCATGAGATTGTGACCTTAGTGCTGGAATTACCGGCCTGACTCACAGCACACAGCCACTTTGGAATTCTAAGTAAGTGGGCTGGAAAGATGACTTAGCGGTTCGGGGAACTTACTGTTTTTCCACAGGATTTGAGTTCAGTCCCCAGCGCCCACAGCAAACAGATCACAACCACTTGTACCTCCAGTTCTAGGGGGACTCAATGCCTCTGGCCTTTGGGGGCAGCCTGAAGGCATATACACATCCTCCCTCCCCTACACACATATACATGTAATTAAAGAAATAAATCTCTTAAAAAATTCTAGAGAAACAGCAGCTGAATTGCCTTACCTGCCAACCTCATCAAAATTATAAAAAGTTGGGGGCTGGGATGTGACTCAGTAGAGTGCTCGTCTACTGTGTAGGAACTTCTGGGCTTGATCCATACTCTCCACCCCCCATAAACTGAGCATGGTGGCACACCCATGCATCTGGGAAATAGAGATAGGAAGCTTAGAAACTCAAGGTCATCTTCATCTACATAGGAAGTTACAAGCCAGTCCTTGCTACTGTCCCCCCCCCCAAAAAAAAAAAGATTATAGAGCCAGATGTGGTGGCAGAGGCAGCCTAGTCTACAGAGAGCGTTCCAGAACAGCCAGGGCTACACAGAGAAACCATGTCTCTATTTATAAACAAATAAACAAACAAACAAAATAAATAAATAAATAAATAAATAAATAAATAAATAAATAGTGCTTGTTGAGGGAAATGGTTTGCACCAGCCTCCTTCGATTTGCTGGTCCCCCTCGGCTAAGGACTGTGGACACAGCCTGGGTCATTATACTAGGGCAGGTGCTGGACAGGCCTCTGGTGGAGAAGCCTTGAGGGGGTGATGGTTGCCTCTGGAAACTCCAGGACAGACAGACGAACCTTGGTATGTGAGAACTCTAGTTAGCCCACATTTTAGGAAACACCTGATAGTACCTCACTGCAGTTTTGTCTTATTCATAATGTCCAGCATCTTTTTATCTCTTTATCGGTCATTCACATACCTTCTTTTGGGGACTGTGTATTTAAACCTTCTGCCCATTTCCTTAACAAGTTGGTTTCTTACTATTAAGAAAGAATTCTTTAGATATTCTAGATAGCCTAACAGATGTGTTTGCAAATAATTTTCTTTCCTTATGGCTTGCTCTTGTGCTTTCTAATGGCATCTTCAGAAAGATGTTTTGATGAGACCCAGTTTATCATTTTCTTATATGAGATGTGCTTTTGTGTTTTGTTACAGACATCACTCACCCATGTTTCATTCCAGCAGTGTTACTGTTTTGGATTTTGTGTTTATATAGATGATGCATTTTGGGTAATGTCTGTGTACAGCATGACATAAGAACAGTGTATGTCCCCTCATAGGTAATTCAGTTGATCTAGTATGGACCGCTTACTTAAAAGTCTAGCATTGTGCTACTGAAGTTTTCTTTTACTTTTATATAAAACAACTTGACTAATTGGATGTGTAAGTCTCCTAGCCCAGCACAAGCCAGGCCTGAGCCTGCTTGGAAGTGAGAGCAAATATGATTGGGCACGTTCAGGGTAGCAGAGCTGATAATGTCATAGACACTGTTTAGCAATGGTGTTCATTCCTAATGTTGGGCTAGCTGGCCGATTATTTCACATCCCTTGCATTTTATTTGTTCTAGCTTTATTTTATACTGGGATAGAATTTTTGTGTCACAAATCCACTCTTTTAACATGTGCACTTCAGCGGTTTTTAGCATCTTCAATTCTCTGGCACACGATCATCTAATTCTAAAACGTTTCATCGTCCCCTACAGAAACCTCACAGCAGCCGTTAGCTCGTCCGATTGCCTGCTCTCCTCGGTTCCTCGGTTCACTAATCCACTTTCTCCTGGATTTGCCTCGTCTGGCTATTTTATATAAGCAGTCATACCGTAAGTGGCCTTTTTAGTCTGGTTTCTTTTTCCCCCCGTGCCTGAAGCGGTAGCATCTCACAGTACCTCGGGTCTTTTCATGGCTGTTATACCCCATTGTTTGACCCCCCATGGCTGCTTGTCCATTCCTCAGCTGTGGCGAATTGTTTCCAGTCTGGGGTCATTATACATAATGCTGTCAAGATCGTTTCTGTACACGGCTTCTGTACAACATATGTTTTCAATTCTTCCGGGTCTATACTTGGTAGTTTCTGGGCCATGTGGTAACTCTGTTTAACATTTTAAGGGGCTGTCAAATTGCTCTGCACAGGCCCTCGCCACTTTCCAGCGCCAGTGGACAACATCAGTTTCTTCTCGTCCTCGTCCACACAGACATTGACTGTTGTGTTGTCCTGTGGCTCTGTGGTTTTGACATGCATCTCCCTAGTGACGAGGAACACTGAGAGTCTCTCATGTGCATGTTGGCCATTTGTCTATCTTCTCTGAAGAAATGGCAGTTTAAATCTTTGGCTAATTTTTATTTTTTTTTAACTTATTGAATTGTAGATTTACTTACATATTCTGAGTACTGGACCATAATCAGTTTATGATTTGCAAATACTTCCATTTACTCTGTGGATTATTTTTTAATTTTTCTTCCTAGTTCCTTTTGATCCATAGAACTTTTGAAATTTGATGATGTCTAATTTATGTATTTTGGTTTTGATTGTTTGTGCCTTCTGTGGTCTAGCTATTCTTACACATCAAGTTTTTCATATAAACTCTGGAATCGGCCTGTTTTGTTTTAAAAATTTGTTAACATATTTTTAACATTTATTTGTGTAAGTGTGTATGTCTGTGTGTGTGTGTGTGTGTGTGTGTGTGTGTGTGTGTGTGTGTGTGTAGGGTGTGTGTGTGTGTTGTATATGTATGTGGTGTGCATGTGTGTATGTGGTGTGTGTGTGTGGTGTCTCTGTGTATGTATGTGTGTGGTGTATGTTGTGGTGTGTGTGTGTGTGTGTGTGTGTGTGTGTGTGTGTGTGTGTGTGTGTGTGTGTGTGTCTCAGAGGACATCTTGCAAGAATGAGTTTTTCTCACCCACCATGTAGGCTTTGGGGTAGAATTCTGGTTGTCATGCTTGGAAGCAAGTACCTGGGCCATGGCTCCGCCTCCAGACTTGAGAATATTGTCTTTCAATTTGGTAGATTAATTAATTAATTTAGAAGTAACTGTGGGCTTAAGAGAGATTTTTTTTTAATCAAAGGAGAAAAGCTACATCTTTCTTTTCACAGTCTCAGTCTTGTCTCAAAGTTTGTTTTATATATACCTCTCACAGCTCTTAGTTCTGCTTGATTTTTCAGTTTTAATTTTTATTTTGTTTTGAGGCAGTCTTACTAAATAGCACAAGTTGGACTTGTACTATTAGTTCAGTCTGACCTCAAATTCACAATCCTCCTGCCTCAGCCACCTGAGGGCTAAGATTTACAGGCATGCATACTATACCTAACTTTTAATCTTTTTCTTATTGTAAATGACTCCAAGCATGAAATGCATTAGACCTAGGTTTGGTGGCACATGCCTGTAATCCAGACAACTGGGAAGCTGAGGCAGGAGGATCGAGTTCAAGACCAGCCTGGACTGAACAGTGAGATCCTGTCTAGGGGGAAAAAGAATTTTGAAAACGACGTGAGCTACAGTATTTCACGCTATTTATGGCCTGAATTGAAGCCAAGTTCAGAGCTATTCCTCCAATGATCTCTTTTCTTGCCCTTTAGATTAAGAAGCCTGAAGTCTGGAGATGCTGAATGCTTCAGGCAAGGTCACAAGGCGACCAGGGAAGTGGCGACCTCCACATTTAGCCCACCCTGTCACTCCTCCGGCCTCCACAAGGGCCAGTGTTCTTACGTGCACTGGGAACTTAGATATGCCCAGGGTCTGACTTCAGCAATCGGAGTCAGGCACAAATTAGTCAGGAATCAGAAGAAAATAAAGTACGTAGAAAGCACAGTCAAATAGAAGAAAAAGCAAAATTCAGACGGATACACATTCTTACACCCTAAACCCCCAAACCTCCAGAGCTTCCTGCCTGTGAACCGAGAGGGGGAGTGTGAGCGTGTCTTGGCGTAACTGGCAGGTGCTGTCTCAAAGGCCCACGGTCCTCCACTTCCTGGGGTGGCAGCCACAGAGCAAAGCCTACAGAGACTCCTTCCACACCTCCCTCTCTCCCATCCTCCCAGGCTCAGCTGCCTCTGGGCACCATCCCGGGGCGGTAGAAGATGAAGTGGAAGGTGGCTGTTCTCGCTGGCATCATCCTTCAGGCGCAGGTCCCAGGAGCAGGTAAGGGTGCCGTTTCCGTGGCTGGGCTCTTTTCGAGGCTCTTTGTGTGTTTGAGTGGCAGCAGACGGGTGCGGAGGACCTAGCGTTTCTTTTAAAACCTGTCCTCCCAAAGTCCGTGGACGGAGGGGCAGGACCGGGTCGGGTCCCACGCAGGCGCCCGCCCTGTGACAGCCATGCTGGGTACCAGTTCAGTGCCAGCTGTTTGAAAACACAGTTGTAGGTTGTCCAGTGATAAAGGAAGAGGAGAAAGTCTGTGGAGGGAAAGGGTGAGGGGAAACGAAGCAAAGAGCAACCGAGGCAGGTCGGCGTGGAGAGAGACAGCGTTATCGACGGAAGCCGCACACGATCGATCGGGAACAGCAGCTAGGCCGCGCTCTGTTCTGCCTTCCAGATATCACGTCTCCTTCCTTCCCCCTCGAGGTTGTTATTGCCACTCTGCCCCGTTCTTTCCTCCTTTGCCAACAAGTGACATTACCATGGTCAGTCGGGGAGGGTCCTAGCCTGTGGCCCCGGATGACCTGGAACACCTTGTAGAGGTAGAGCCAAGGGGACCAGATGGAGGGAAGTGTACCAGGAAGCATGTGTGTTGGTGGCCTTTTGCAAGGCACAGTTGCCACTTTCTGGCCCAGAGGCTCAAGTCTATGGCCACCCTCTCAATGCTGTCCCCACGCCATGGCCGCCAGCCCTGTGGACACACCCATCTCTGCCTCCGTGACACACTCACGCGGCTCTCTATCGGACCCTAGCAGCCAGAGACAGCGACAGAAATGTCGGGAACAGGAGGAGAATACATGCTAAGTCGGTCAGGAGTCACAAGCAGCCCAGAAGAGAATTTGTACCTGTGCTCACTGCAGCCCTCGGAGGCCTGGCTTTTTCTGCATGGTGGAGCCTTAGCACACTTCCTAGTTCAGACTTGGGGTGGGGAGGGACGTGGTGTTTTTTTTCAAGAAATGGGACAGTGTCTGTTTGACTCTAGAGAAACAAAGGATGGTGCCTGTAAGGAGCAGCCTTCCTCCATTTTACAACTCGCCTCGGGTAGTTCGTTAAGTGGTAAGGCTGGGAGGGCAGGAACGGCCACCATCATGGTTGCTAACCACCAGGGAACACAACAGCGCTGGGCTAGCACCGCCGGGGTTGTGAGGGCTCCACAATCGGCTTTTCTGCATGCTCATAGTGCTCTTCTCAGAAAGGGCCTGGCGGGTATGACTCACAGGGTACTGTGGGGTGATACCTCCGGAGGGAGCCCACAGCAGTCCTGCCTCATGGGCAGGGGCAAAACATTTTCACAGCCTGGGAGGTTCACTAACTTCAGGGGCAGCTGCGGCAGGCAATAGCTCTGGACTGGGCGCAGCAGGCTCCCAAGAGCTGGAGGGAGGAGATTGTCAACCCTCTCCACTTCTACCTGCTCCTCCCGATCCAGGTCGGCAAGCTCTGGAGCTCCAGTGGGAGCTTAGGGGAGTTAGGGAGAGAAATGAAGGGTGGCTGGGTTGGTGGTGGTTGCTGAGACCAGTAAACAAACCCCACCCGGAGGGCAGGAGGCCTGTGGCCATTTCCACCAAAAAGGCCTATGGCCTTCTTGGGAAAAGCTAACATCTAAACTTTGAACTATCAGTCCACTAAATGTTGCATGACCATGTCCAGGCCCTGAGGCAGGAAGAGCTAAGATGGAGTGCTGGGTGGCACAGAACATGTCTGTCCGCCAACCGTCAGCTTCTTGGTCCTTCTAACTGCCCCCGCCATGGCGAAGAATGAACCCAGGGGTCAGTACAGTCTTTGTCCACTCTCTAGTGAGGAAACGCATCTCCAGTGTGAAGCCTCAGGTTTGTGAGAAGCTCTGCTTCCAAGAAGGCAGCAGGCAGGGACATGCCAATCATAGCATTCTCCTGGTAGCAAGTCCCTAAGCAACCTAGTGGATCTTGATGCTCCTGGGCCTTGTTAGGTTTCCCCTAAAGCAAAGATACTAATGCCTTCCTTGCAGAGATGTGAAGGCAAGAAGTGAATGTCATGTTTCACATATAGAGATATACATGTATATATATGCATATATGCATACATACATGTACAAAAAGGACAACCAATAAACAGACATTGAACTGATGATTAGGAGAAGGAAATGGAAACATATGGCTGAGATTCTTAAGTTCTAAAGCACCAACAGGCATCTCCTCTTCAGAGAATGCAACTTGTCCCTCCTCTGAATTCTGGGCACACCGACACCAGGACAGAAACCCAGCGGTGTGTCCCCTGGCAAATGTGGATCAAAACCTGGGGTGGACCCAGGATGAACCTTGCATCTACAATTTCAGTATCTCCAAAACCCCGTGTAGGAAAATGTTCCTTCAGAATGAAAACGTAAACAGAGAAGAGGGGGGAATTCAGAGCAAAATACACACGTAGTCAGCATGTTCAGGGTGGCCGCCCAGCTCTGCTGGCGTGGCTGTACACTGACTAGGGAGTTATAGACAAATACCTCCAACACCAAATCTTGGGTGATGCTTCTGGAAGTGGACTTGAAGGAAACACAAGTGATGGCGTCGATAGTGTTTCGCAGGATGGCATCTTCACCGTTTCTTTGGCCCTCCAGTCGCTGACTGTTTCCAAACCTTCCGCTTCACTTCCCTACTTCAGCTCTGCTCTGACTCGGTAGACTAGACACTACGTTTATTGCTACAAAACACCTCCACTAACAGCCCTGAGACTTCAGCCTACGTTTATTAAGCCGCTCTATTCATTTAGCATTATGTTTAGGTTTGCTTTTATTCTTTAAAAAATAAGACTAGAGCCGGGCGGTGGTGGCGCACGCCTTTAATCCCAGCACTCGGGAGGCAGAGCCAGGCGGATCTCTGTGAGTTCGAGGCCAGCCTGGTCTCCAAAGTGAGTTCCAGGAAAGGCGCAAAGCTACACAGAGAAACCCTGTCTCGAAAAACCAAAAAAAAAAAAAAAAAAAAAAAAAAAAAAATAGCTGGGTGCATGGTGGGGCACGCTTTTAATCGAAGCACTTGGGAGGCAGAGGCAGGTGGATCTCTGTGAGTTCAAGGCCAGCCTGGGCTACATAGTGAAACACTACATAAAAAAAAGTAAATAAAAATAAGATTTAATTTTCATTGAATATACACCTTTCTTTCAAAAGTCACCCAGCAGGTATGTGTCTTCTATTTTCATTTAGTAGGTTCTAGGCACAGCAGAGATTCGCTTTAGATTCAATTAGTATAGGCACACAATTGGAGAATACCCTTTCCCCGCTTGCTTTTATATCTCTAGATCAGGTAACCAATTAAATAAAGGTCAGAAATAGTTCAGATTGATTTTTTTTTTAGTTCCACTCGTGACAAAGCTACTACTTTGACAAAATGATGGTAGCTACAACCAACAGGAACATATTCAGAGAATGTAGTTGAAAAAAAATTAAACCATGCCATTCGATCTGTTAGCTGGAACCAGTCACTTTGCACTATGTGTGGATAGTGACCACAGTCCCCGAGGACGGTGACCACAGTCCCTGAGGATGGTGACCATAGTCCCTGAGGACACCCTTGTCTGCTCTGAGACACATCCCCAGTGCTCAGCACAGTGTTTAGAACATAATCAACGCACAATACATAGTCCAGTGGTTTTTTGAGTGAATTAGAAGGTGAGTGGGTAAAGGGAGTCTCCATGTTTTCACACAATTAACTTTAATGCTTTATTAGGTGGCCTACTGGATTTGGATCTTTCCTCTCGACAACTTAGTATTAAACTGTGAATGTTAAAAACAAAACTAAATGAAAAAGTCAGGAATTAAAGGAGCAAAGGTGAACAGAAGAATTCAACATGAGTTACAAAGTTAAAGATTTTAAAAGGCAACTATTAAAGTGTTTGTGTTCAACCGTATGAAATTCTACTGTTAAGTTTTGCTTGTTTTGCTCTGGAGGTACTAGCAGTACCTCATGCATGCTAGGCAAACACTCTACCACTGAGCTGTGTCCCCTTCCCCCAACCTCCATTTTTTCTTTTGTCAAGATCTCACTAAATTGCCCAGCCTGCTGGACTATTACTCATTTTATAGTCCAGGTCAACCTTGAACTGGCGACGTTCCTGCCTCGGCCTCCTGGTAGCTGGTGTGGCAGGCCTGTGCTGTCAGACCCAGCTGTTTATTTTGGACCTGGAGAAAAGATCATTTCAAACGGCTAAACTGACATTCTGTCTTAAAGCTAAGCAAATGCACTCTTCTGCTTTTGCTCCGATGCTGGAGAAAAGAAGGTGATCGATGCTGTGCAAACTAATGAAGCAATAAAAGTATCGCCAGAATAGATGATTTTGTAGATCATAGCTTGAATCACAGTCCCGGGTGACTTCCATGTTTGGTCCTCGTGACCACTTAGCAAACGCATGCATCATGCTTTTTCCAGTATTTCCTTCTTGGCGGATGTTTAGGCTATTTCTAATGCTTCTTGTTTTCAGGAAAAATATCCATGTAGCTTTCTTTATTGGTGTGTGTGTGTGTGTGTGTGTGTGTGTGTGTGTGTGTGTGTGTGTGTGTAAATTCAAGACGGACGATTAAAAGAACAGGTCAAAAGAGCGTTTCATGGGGGACTTCAGACTCATTCATCTTTTTGAGAAAAGAATGTGACTTTCTCTCCATGACCATGTACACATGGTTGTGTCTTTCTGGATCATGCTGTATGGTGAAGGAGAGCAGAAACTGTGCAGGAAGGAAAGGTCTGGATGGAAGTCGGGGTTCTTGCGTGGCCTCTGTCAGTCGGTGAGGGCCCACCTCAGCTTGTTCCTTCCTAAGATGGCGGGGGTGGTGCCCTCCTCACAGAGTGGAGATAGTGTTCAGGAGTGGCCAGGCTCAGAGTGCTTGGGAAGTGTGCCTCAGTTTCCCAACTTCCCAGTCTCCAGAGTAGAATATCATTTTCCCAGTGCAGCAAGGCAGGAACCCGGCTAGAGTGTGCTTTCTTTTTCTTCCTTTCACTAAAGTGCAGAGTAAACTTGGGCAGAAATGTCTCTCTGAGGCTTCATTTTCTCACATGCGCAATAAAGAACGATGAGAACCGTTGAAGATTCCCTTCAGCTACAAAATGAACTACCCGTGGTCGTACATTGCTAAGGTTTTAGGAAGGCTTTCTCACCTAGCCCTCTAGTCTCACCCCACCCTACCTCACTGGTATTGACTCTCGGAATTTGAAGAACCTTTTTTTCTACCCAGAACTCCAAATGCTGCTTCTGGTTGGGACTCCCACCCTGTCGCGTTGTTTTAAACTTGGTAGGCAAGGCCTCTGCTTTGAAAATGCCAACATCTTCTGGCTTGTTCTGTGCTTACATACCGGCTGCAGATTTACTGGGGGCCATGCAGGACTTGGTTGGTGAAAAAGAATATTGATGTGTGAAGTAACTGGATCGCAGTGGTGGACATGCGTGGACACTCCCATGGTGCCTCGTCTGTTAGCTGTGTGCTACTTAGCAACAGTTTCAGACTCCAGGGGGAAAGTAAACAGAAAGTTCTAGAATAAGGACAGTCAGGATCCAAGTCCATCCAGATGGCTCTTTTCTTGTATGCCACCCTTGGTGTTTACAGAGAACACTTGTATGATCTCGACTATCCTGTGGCCCGTAGCTCAGAAAGTTGTTGAATTCTCTTCCTATAAGTGAAGAAAATGAGTCTTGGGATGGCGGCGTATGCTGGTAACCCTAGCATCTGGAGGTGGACAGGACCAGGGGTTCGAGCTTATCCTTGGTTATACAGCGGGTTTGAAGCCAGCGTGGGCTACCTGGGATTGGTGTCAAATAAAAATAAATATAAAAATACGGAGAAAATTACTTTCAAACATCTGGTGACTTGCTCAAGGGAGGGCTGGGCCTCCACCGTATTTTCTCTGGTCCTCGGTTCACAGTATGCGCTGGAATACTCTGCGTGGCTGCCCTGCCTGTGTGCTATTGATTGGCATTCACACACAGGAAGGATGAATTCTGAAGCAGGACTTTAAAGAATCCCCCTTAGGAAGTGCCTCGTTCTATTTTCTTTTCAAATTTTGAAGTAAAAAAGAATCATTTTGACACTGAATATCTTGGTTTGGTATACAGTTTTCTGCTGACTGGGGAATATGGGCTTGTTAGGAACGGGACTCTGCTCATCTTTGACATATTATTATAGATCTGGACTCATATTTTCCCCAAACCTAGTAAACCCATATTTTCCATTCTAGTCTTAATAAATGTAAGCATTTGGGGAGGTTTCCTTGAGAGAGACATACCTCAGTTCGCAGTTTAATCCATTCCTATGTGTGCTCAACCCCCCTCCTACCTTATGCATGAAAAATAAATTAAAAATGTAAATTAAACCATATTTGAGAGGGGCTGATCCCAAACAATTGACTAAATTGATCTGTTAGAAATGTATCTTGACCCAGTGACAAATTTTAGGGGTATTTAATTCTTTCAAGGAATAGGAGGACAATGTTAGACATTGATTCTAAAGTGAACTTTTCAAAACTAAGTCCTCAGAGAATGGCAAAATTGTCAATGAGTGACAAATATCTTCAATCAGTTTGCAATTACATCTACATTTAGCACCAGGCAGTGCATCTGCCTAGGCAATGTTCAGGGAGAGCAAGGCTTTGTGCTGTTGATGGGGCAAAGTAAGGCCCCCTAAGAAGGCTGATGCTTGGAGCAAAAAGCAGGAAGCGTTGCAGAGCCAGACATGCAAATATCCCCGTCTCCTAGAGTGACCACTTCAGCGGGACGTTTGTCCACACCACAGGCTGAGGCACTGTAAATGCTGTTGCCTTAGCCTCCCTGTGGCAAAACATATACTAACACCGCCATCACTGCTTAGAATTAAACCATCCCCACTACTTTCTTGCTGTAGAGACTGGGAAGCCAGCCATGCATACCGGTATAGTTTGCCTGTTCTTCCCGGACCCCAAGTGATGGTGGGAGAATCCAAGAGAGGAGTCACAGGGGAGGGAGAAGCAGAGAGAGTCTGGAGAGGGGGAGCAGAGAACAATGCATCCTATTGTTCAAAGGGAATATGGGGGGTGGGAAAGGGTGATCAGCCTGCTTCAGGGAGAAGGCCACTGAGCCAGATGGACTTGTTATGGAATAGCACAAGCCTAAGTGCTGTGGGTTCAAAGCTCAGTGTGAATGCTGGTGAACACACCTATCAGGGCATTTATCCCCATGCTCTGGTGGGCGCAAGTGTCTATGCCCCGGTGTTCATACACAGACAAAAACATGTCTTCACTCAGTGTGGTTTTTGGATAGAATCTAAAGGGATAGCATCCTCAAAGATGCAGAGTCTAAGGTGATTGTGTGTGCGTGTGCGTGTGCGTGTGTGTGTGTGTATGTGTGTGTGTGTGTGTATTCTGGTATGGGTGTATTCTATATGAAGGTATGATTGTGTTAATGTATGTGTTCCATGTGCATACTCTTCTGTATGCTGATGGACATATACTGCTATCTGCAGGTATGTGTATATGTGTATATCACCTTGTGGCCTTGTGTGTATGGTATGTGTCTTTAAGAGGAGCTGTGACAGTCCGGATCCCCTGGAACTCCTGTCCCCAAAGTAAGCCTGGCATTTCCTTCACTGCACCTCTCTCCACCTGGTTTCCAAGATTGAAAATGCTTAACTCCACCTTACTCTCACCTCTGGAAACCCTGCCCATCCCAACACTAAGCCCAGATACAGAAGGAGTCCCAGACGCATAATCATCACACATATTGCATTAAAATGGCAAAATAAGGTGGAAAATTGTTGTTCTCGGAACTCAAGTTTAAAAACACCACACAAATGTTTCCCTATCGTGAGCTCTTCTCAGAGTTTGAGGCCAGTACACAGATAGTTTCAGGAACACATAATGATGATCAGAAAATGTCACCAGTTCCCCACATTCTCACCAGTTCCTTCCACAATAGTCACCGTGTGTTTTGGGGCAAAATAGCCAACGTACATTCGATACTTCTTTTCTTGCGAGCGCTCCATCCAGGTAGCCCCTAGAGAACTGCCTTGGCCATCAAGGCAGTCGGTCAAGCTCGTTTATTTTTGGTATCTGATTATCTAAGCTACCCGGCTAATTCCATTATTGATTAACAGTCATTAAATACTCTGCAAGCATCTGTCGCATAGATGATTGGCCCGACCAGCTCATGGAGCAGGTCCATTTCTTAGAGTTGGACATTCACAATGCCGGAAATTATATTCTCTGGTTTTTTAAAAAAAAGAGTCTCAATGTGGCTTCCGGCACACTGCTGTATGGTCTGGCCTCATTTCCATCATTTCTGTCGACCTGTGCTAATTTCCACACTGAGTTCAATAGCAAAGAAAGCATGTATGGATGGAATGCCACCCAGGACTGTTTTGAGTTAAACTAGAGGGCTTCAGAAATTCCTCCTTTGATTTCTCGGAGCAGAGAAAAATCTTTGTCTTTTCTCCCACTTAACTATCAGGCCTTCAAAGCCCAGACCCATATAAAATACACAAATGCTTTCTAGACAAAATGAATCTTGCCCGTTTTCTTTGGGCTTCGCTGGGAACAATAAAGATCGAACTACAAAAGGTTGGCAAAGAGGATTATTCTTTTTCTTTCTATTACGCATTGAGGCTTCAAAAGAGCAACCCAGAAAGTCAAATAATTGTATCCACCACTGTTCACCCATCCATCTCCCTGCTGACCTGTCCTGTGAAATACCCTTGAAAATCTTGGCCGGCTCTCACCTGCCCGTTGCAAATGCTGCTTTGTTAAATGTTCAAGTCTGTAATTCCGTGAGAAAGACCTGATAAAACAAACTCCATTTCAATGGCCACCTCATCAGGGAATAGCTCTCTGGGCTGGGGGTGCTTCTAATTTTCGGAGCTTTGAAGTCTCTGTGTTGGGAGGGAGCTACTTGAAGACTTGAAAATGAGCTGCAGGCGAAGTCCTACAAATGTTTGCTACCCAAAGGGGCCAAGGTGGACACTGGAGGAAGACTTAAGAAACAGGTTTTTATCTCCATGGCACTTTCTCGATTGCATTGATTTGGAAAAGCACATTCCTTTCTTTAAATACAAAGTTTTAAACTTGAAGCTGGTCTAATTACTGGTTTCCTTTCATCTAGCAATTCCTCACAAGACTCTTGTCACTTTGAAGGGCACAAAATGGCTCCTTGACACCAGAGACACAGAGAAGATTGGGCTGTGTTAGGGATTTTTAACTTCGGGATGGAACGTTTTTTCTAGCAGCGTCCAAGTCTGGAATTGTTTCGGTTTTAAAAAGCAGAACAAGCCAGGCATCTAAAGTTCAGGGCAGAGTGACCACAGAAGAGAGCACCAGGTTGCTGGCTCAGGAAGAAGGTCTAGTTCTCTTGGTTTGGGATGCTGTCCCTAAACAGTCTCTTCAGACACATGGTCTCTCTCGCCTGGGTTAGGGAGACGGCTATGTGGATAACGTGCTTGCTGCGCAAACATGGGACCAGAGTTTGGCTCCCCAGCACCCACATAAAAACAGGTGGCTGTGTGCACCTGTAACCCCAACTCTGGGGACAGAGACAGGAGTCCCAGGGGACCACCGGCCAGCTATCCAATTGAGCTATAATAGTGAGATCTAGACTCATTGAGAGAACCTGTTTCAAAATATAAGCGGGAGAAGGGATGGAGGAAGATGTCCCAATGTCAGCCTTTAGTGCCACCAAGCACACCTGCACACACGCATATGCCACACGTGCACACAAGCGCATTTTGCCTCTGCAGATGTTCAACTGAAGTTCAATACGTGTGCAAGTAACCCAAGTACTTTGTTATAAACATGTGTACGTGTAGACGATGCTAGCGTTATGATAGGGGAGTTGGGCTGAAAAGGGGGAAAATATTTACTAAGTAACAGGAACCTTCACTCACTGGATGGGGCCTTTGGAAAACTTTGTGCAAGAGAACATAACTATCTAAATACTTAGTATTCTTAGGAGAATGTCAGTTAAGGAAAAGCTATAGTAAATTCTTACTTTCTAATGTAGTTATTCCCATGAGTGATCATTTTTATTAGTTGGATTTTCTCAGAATCAACAGGTATACTACACTTTTGAAAATCATTTATTTTTTATTTTACTTATTTATTTTGTGTGTGTATGATGATTCTTTCCTGAGCCTATACAGAGCCAAGGATGAAAAGGATAGTGACCCACTGGTCCTAGGACCTGACTACCAAACTCACCTCCAATAGGGAAGGGCTGTCCTGCTAGGCCAAGCTAGTCAGGAAAAGGACAGAAACCAAACAGAGAAGAACAAGTGATTTTTCTATTATTGAAGGCCATGTTTTCCATTGAGGCTGGAGAAACAGCTCAGCGGTTAAGAGCATTGGCTGCTCTTCCAGAGGACCCAGGTTCAGTCCCCAGCACCCTCATGGCAGCTCACAACCACCTTTAACTACAGTTCTAGGGGACCTGACACCCCCTTCAGACCTCAGAGGGCACCAGGCACACCAGGTACACATAGATACATGCAGACAAATATTCATCCACACAAAATAAATCAATCTTGGAAAAAATGCACTTCATGGGCTGGAGATGGGGCTCAGTTGGTAGAGTGCTTGCCTGGTATGGACAGAGCGCTGGGGTGAATCCTCGGACCACACTGGTGGTGGTACATGCTTCAATCCCAGGTAGAGGCTGGAGGGTCAGAAATTTAAGCTCGTTCTCCAATATAGAACAAGTTTGAGGCCAGCCTGAGCTGCACAAGAATGTGCCTTGAAAGACATCAATGGTGGGAGGGGGCAAACACACACACACACACACACACACACACACACACACACACAAAGGGAAAGGATGCACTTCATCACACACACACACACACACACACACACACACACACACACAAAGGGAAAGGATGCACTTCATCACACACACACACACACACACACACACACACACACACACAAAGGAAAGGATGCACTTCATCACACACACACACACACACACACACACACACACAAAGGGAAAGGATGCACTTCATCACACACACACACACACACACACACACACACACACACAAAGGAAAGGATGCACTTCATCACACACACACAACACACACACACACACACACACACACAAAGGAAAGGATGCACTTCATCACACACACACACACACACACACACACACAAAGGGAAAGGATGCACTTCATGAGCTGGGTATGGCAATCCCAACACTCAAAAAGCAGAAGCAGATGACGTGTTCAAAGCCAGCTTCCCCTACAACACAATGCCAGCCTGGGCGACAAGAGACCCTGTCTCAAAAACTAAGCACAAAACCAAAACAACAATCAAAAACACTTGTCTCAGACATGGCGGCGCACCCTTCAATCTCAGCACACGGGAGGCAGGGGCAGGTGGGTCTCTGTGAGTTTGAGACCAGCCTGCTCTATGCGCAGAGTTCCAAGACAGGGCTACATAGCGAGAAACAACAACAAAAACCACTTATCAGAAAGAAAATACGGAGCACACGTATTTTGAGTTTTTGAGCAAGCAGTACTTAGCGTCAGAGGCTGTGTGCCCAGCTGATGGCCTCGGAATAAACATTTCAAAGAAATGTCAGATGAGGTGCTACAAGTGAACAAAACAGACGCTCAGTTTAGAGGGGGTGGCTTTTGTGTTTACAGGCTCAGGACAATGAATGCTGTAGCACTGTTAGTGATGTCCCGTATTTCAGGAGGAGCGATGAGGCCCAGAGGTGCATGGCTAGCAGCGGGTGTCACCAGGGGTAGCCTGTCCTCACTGAAACCTCATTTTATCTCGGTGAAGGACCCACATGCAGTGCTGTAGTGACCCGGAAGTAGGAGCTGCTCGTTGGTCTGTCTGATACTGGCCATGGACTTGGAGAGGGGAGCTTGGGATTGTGTGCTGCTTGGAGAAAGGAGGAAAACAACAACAACAAAGACCAGATATGGTGGAAGGGACAGGACACCGCACCCTCAGAAACCCAGACAACCAACAGTGGCTCTTGGTAGCCCCTCCCACCTGCCGGCTGGGCCTTGGATGAAGAGGCCACCGCCCTCCCCTCGGCGGGGGGGGGGGGGGCGCTGCGGAACCCGGGTAGAGGCCACGCCTCCTCCAGGTGGGGTCCTGCCCCTTTCCGCTGTGCGGCTTACTCCCAGCACAGAGCACGGCCGCCGGCCCAGATAAGCATCTTTCTTGTCTCACAGAGACTCCTGGAGAACGATCTCCCTCCCGGGTGGTCTGTACCAAGTTCCTCAAATGATCCTTTCAAGATAGGAAGCTGCCGGGAGAGGAGCCTCCATGCATCTGGGAAGCCCTAGTTTAGTCCACTTCACACGTTGTAGTTAATCTGAACAATGGCTGAACTGAAAATCTGTGCCGCAGGGTTGTGAGGCTATCAGGGACCCCTCCTACAAGGCTCCCTAGAATTTGCCCTCATGGTGAAGTTGCAACTTTAGCTATTTAGCTATGGTGAGGCTCATTTCCTCACCATTTTCTCAGTGCATTTTTTGTTAACAAAATGCCACAGACAGTGTAAATTATAAAGAAAAGTTTTCTTGGGCTCTTGGTCCTGGTCCTAGGTTGAGAGTCCATATGTGGTGATGACCTCCTTCCTGGAAGAATGTCAGGGTGGTCTGTGCCCAACCAGCTCAGCCTAATCAGCAAGTCCCAGAGAAATCCTGTCTTAAAATATATATTTTTAATATATTAATTAAATAATAAATTAAATATTAATTTATAAATATATAAACACACATTTATAAACATATATTACAGCTGGGTATGGTGATACATGCCTTTAATCCCAGCATTCAGGAGGCAGACATAGATGGATCTCTGAGTTCAAGGCCAGCCTGGTCTACAGAGCAAGTTCCAGGACAGCCAGGAATACACAGAGAAGCCCTGTCTCAAAAAAAAAAAAAAAAAAAAAAAAAAAAAAAAACCATCAAGATAGATGGTATCTGAGGAATGATACCAAGTTTGATCTCTGGCCTCCAACATGTGTACATGCACACAAACATGCATACACATGTTCACCCACACAAACATGAACCTGTATGTATACACAGGAACCAAAAGGTTTTCAACATAGTTTTCTGAGGGGAAACAGTGTTCCATCCATAAAAGCTAATGTATCGGTAACAATGTGCCATTAAAAACTGCCGTTAAAAACTGAAATTTAAACTGGGAGATGGTTCAGTTGGTAAGGTAAATGTGAACACCTGAGGTTGAGCTCAGAACCCACTTTTTAAAAATGCGTGTTATGGTGGTGCACATGTTTTCCCGGTGCTGGGGAAGAGGAGACTGATTGACCCCTGAGGTCACTAGCTGGCCAGCCTAGCCTGCTTTGTGAGTTCCAGGCCGGTGAGAGATGCTGTCTCAAAAAAAGTATATAGTGTCTAGGGACAATACCTAAGATTGTCCTCTGACCTCCACATACATGCGTGCATACACATATGTGTACCCCCCCATATACATACATACATACATACAGAGAGAGAGAGAGAGAGAGAGAGAGAGAGAGAGAGAGAAACAAAAATAAAAAACCACATACTCAAGAAATTTATTGTTCTATAGTTCTGGGAGCTAGAAATCCAAACTCAAGGTGTCAGTGGGCCTGTCCCTTTTGTCCCTTTTGAGGGCTGCGAGGGACATTCCGCCCACACTCCTTCCCCAGCTCCTGACAGTGTGCTGGGGGGTGTTGGCATATCTTGGCTTGCAGAAGCATTTCAGTCGTCTTCGTTTTCATGAGGTGTCCTCCCCAGGTGTATCTCTGTGTTCAACTATCTCCGTTTTATAAGGACACCAGCATAGTTAGGTTAAGGTCCATCTGAATAAACCCCACACATATCACGTTCACAGGGCTAAGGGGGCGGCGCTCTGGCCTATTTTGGTGGACACAATTTAATGCGTATCATCTACCAATGTTTCCTGGGATCATCTTCCACATACACTGTGTGGATTCCAATCTTTGCCTTGAGTTCAGTCAAGGATATTACCTCGGGGGATCAGAGGTATCATGAAGCTTTGCTAGCACCAGGTAACAAGTGTCACAGAAATCCTGATCTGAGTCAACATTTTAATGTCTCATTTAAATGTGGGCCTATTCTTCTCCGACTTTCTGAGGACTCCAGGCAAGGTGGTTTCTAGGGTGACCCGGTCTCTACCCCTGGGCAGCCGTCGGGACAAGGCACTTGCAGCCTGGTGGCCTCTGAACCCATGCTGCTGTGACTGGCCCAGCTGCAGGGCACAGTCTCCGGAAGATGGAATAAGTGTGTGTGTCAGAGGGATGGTGCCTCCTCTCTCGGAAGCACCGGGGTTGCCCTTTAGAAAAACATCACCTGCACATTCTGCAGTCTCAGAATGAGTCTGCCGATGATTCAAACGGTGGGGCCTGATCTGGATGTTAGACGGTTCTACCCATTTCACAGCCTCCTCTTCCCGTTCCAACTCTGCCATCTTGGTCCCACAGAGCAGCGAACTGGCAGAGGGACCCTGACGTGAGGAGCCAGCGTGCAGCTGGGCCTTGACTCTTCTGTCTTCTGTGTGGTCTCCCGGGCTGGGGAAGAAGAGTGGGTTTCCAGGTCACAGCTGCCAGGCCCCACCTGTGGGGTGGGTGGCGTTAGCTCAGTCCTGAGTGAAGTGCTTCAAACATGTTCTCCTTGGGAAACTAGGGATCCGCTGTTTCTCCCATTAGCCTTCTGCCGTCAGTAAACATTCGAGCAACTGGGTTAGGGTGCAGCTCTCACCTGTGAGAAAACACCATGTGGACCAAGTGGCATCCCGTGTGGGGCTTGGTGACAGAATTTGTTGACTGACAGCAAAATTGCTTTGACCCTATTCCGTCATACCCCTTCCTGCTGCGGCGGCAGGCCACCTGTACTCATCATTTGTATTGCTCAGCTGTGTATCCTCAGGCGCTCTGTAGATCTGGAGCTCCTTGTCTGCTAACAGTTCTCTAGTATCCACTCAAAGGGCTAACTTTACCATGCATGAGAAGTGTTGAGTTTGAAGCCAGGCGGCGGTGGTGCACGCAACTTTAGTCCCAGCGAGTTCTGTGGGTTCGAGGCCAGCCTGGGCTACAGATTCAGGACAGGCACCAAAGCTACACAGAGAAACCCTGTCTCGAAAAACAAAACAAACAAACAAAAAGTGCTGAGTTTGGCGGCCAGCACATGCATTGAGTACGTGCCAGCTCATAAGGGACAGCCATACTGTGTTAGAACTGAGGGCAGACTCACGTCATCATGTAACTGTGGTATCACTCATTAGCTTTCCAGGTAGTTATATTTTGCTTTGCCAACAGAAAGACTGGTGAACAAAGACCCTGGTGTTTTATTTCTCTCTATTCTCTATACGCCTAAAGTCAATCTTTGGATGTTCTCAAAATATAACCTAGTGCTTAGGCCAAAGGACAGGTACTAACTAAATATTGTAGGATTTATGGTCCATATGAGCTTTTCCCGATTACTCAACACTATCACTATAGCACAAAAGCAGCCACATAAATATGCAAACCTATGAGCAGGAGATATGCCAATAAAACTTTATTGCAAAGCCAGGCAGCTGCCTATACTCTTTGGCTTGTGGGTCATCCTTCGCACATCCCTGGTGGAGGACAGTGGGAACAGAGGACAGATACCTGGGTCCACGTCTGCCTCCACCTCTTGGCTTGCCATCTTTGCTTAGGAGGTCCCTCCTAAGCCCTCCAGTAAGCCCACCTCCTCGTGTTCCGATCACACAGCACCAGACAGACACCTGTCGAGGACCACCCCCAGGCAGCCACACAGCTGGACTGGATGGTTTGCCTCCCCAAGCAGATAGCACAAGGCCCAAGGTATACATTTGTCGGGGGGGGGGGGGGAGCCTCCTCCAGGCAGATCGCTATCTTGCTGAAGTGAAATGGAAAATCAAATGTGATTCCACTGGCCCCGGAGATAAAAGCTTTTGTTATTGTTCTCAGTCTTGCTGTGTTCATGGAGAGTTTACTCATAGGACTTTCTATTCTCGGGAACTCATAGCACATCACAATACACAGCTCACTTACCTTCAAAATAGTGTGCTCCACATAATTGGGGGGGCGCAATTATGAAAAATCATGTGTGCTATGATAGCTGTCTATCATCAGATGAAACTTAATAAACAGCACATATGTGGTATACAGGCCACCTCTCTAATTCATACCAGAAACTCCAATGTCAGTCAAAGGATGACATATTTTATTTCAACCTTCTACATAATCTTTGACGGTGTTTTGATTTTGAGTGTAAAAAAATCCAGAAAAGATGAAAACCGGACTGGAATTAAAAAGCAAATTTAGTCTGGGTGAAACTGCATAAAGTCATGTCAGACACTGAGGCATTGGTTAATCTCAGGATTTTCCCGCTTGGAAAATGGAAAGGTACATGCTGTGGTCTGCCTCCTTGTCCTAGGCATTCTCCTCTTAATGGGGTATATTATCCTCTTGGAAGCAATCACCTCCTTGGGTTGTGAGTAAAGTAAATCGAGTTCAATGGTTCTCTTTCATAATATAAGAGAATATTTCTCCAGTGTAGCATAAGAAAGAGGATCTCACCCAAGAGAAGCTTCACATACACAGAGGTAATGGGAAGAAATCCAATAAAGACCCCACTCCGCCACCTCCCCACCTCACGGAGGGGAACCCTGTGTGTAAAAGCATTATCAGGTGAGTACTCAGAACACATCTGAGTTATGTGGGAGACTGTTATGGGACAGTCTTCATGAACAGTCCACGGCCTGTAAGATGTGGGGCCATGGCTAGCTAGCTTTCACTAATGGAGAGACAAGATTAAAGAAGATAAGACACTCCAGACAGTGCTGAGTAAAGTCAGGATATGAATCCCAAGTGCTCTCTCTCTCTCTCTCTCTCTCTCTCTCTCTCTCTCTCTCTCTCTCTCTCTCTCTCTCTCTCTTTCCACACACTTGCATAAGGCCATTTAGGATCTATTGCTGGCCTGGAGAGGCTGGGCATGGCAGGGACAGGGCGAGTAGCTTTATAGGAAACCTAAACCTTACGCCTCAGCTTCCATTATTACACAGATCTCTCATTTTCTGTTTGTTTCCTCTTAGAGGTTACATTTTCCAGTCCTGGTTTTAACCCAAAGAAACATTACGTAAATTCCATAGGCCACTCTTGAACAAGGGGAGCTGGAAAAACTACGTGAGGCCCACGGCCTAGCCTAACAGGATGTGGACACTTCAGCCATGGCTAAGTCTGAACAACGTAAGCCCTGTGCCTTTCTGAGGACAAGAATCACTTTTGTATTTGGTCCGTCTCTGGCTGAATCAAGTCCCTCTCCACTGAATGCTGGAAACAGGGTACCTCAGCCTGAGCTCTGTTGATATTTTGACCTAAATAATCTTTTGTTGAGGCCTGTCCCCTGAGCTGTGGAATGTTTGCTGGCACCTCTGACCTCCACTCATTAGATGCCCAGTAGCACTTCCAAGCTGTGACAAGCTTAAGTGCGTTTGGATGTCACAGAATGTCCCCTGGGGACTGAGAATCAGTGAGAGGGGATGTGACTTTGGTTCAGTTGCTCAGTGATGATTAGCCCATGACAGGCAATTCTCAGTGTATCTGGTCATCAAATGGCCCAAGAGGCTGTAACTGATCCGGTACTAAGCATTTTCCCAGCATGCATTGAAATGATGATTTTGGAGGTGTCACATGCCATGTGAGCATTGATTTTTGAAGTGGTTCTGTCAAGGACAGCCATCAACCAAAGCCGGGCAACCACTTGACTTCAGGTGCCCCCCCGGCCGGCCGGCGGTTCCTTCTGTCTTTCATCTGCGTTTCTGACAACGTGAAGGGGTTGAGGGAGGTCAGTTTTAGCGGGAGTGAAAAGATAATAGATTTATGATCCATATTAAAATTCTGCATTTATCACGGCTAGTTATGCGACCTCGGGTCAGTTCCTTGGCCTCTTTGAAACAATCTTCTTAATTAACCTTGCCTACCTTGAGGCATTGCTGGCAGGATTAAAGATATTGCATATACAGAGCCCAGGTGGGAGTAGGCACACGGTAGTGCTATAATAAATGTATTCTAGTGCTATGAATTGAAAAGGGATGAATGACTAGTGACTGGGTAAGTAGAAGGGCCAGATGGCACACTGGAAATATCAATGGTGATGCCAGTGGCCGTGTCTGTCTGTCTGTCTGTGGCCGATCTCCAGATTTTCTGTCAATCTCTGAATTACATTCTTCCTTTCGGCTTGCAGGAAGCCATCTCCACTTGGCTTTCCCCTCCCTGCCTCTACTTCTCTGGCTCCTGGGGGACCTGAGTTTTCCAGGACGGAAGGTTAGAAAGATGTGAGTTTGGGTAGAAAGGCATTGTTGGCTTTGGCCAACAATCATCTGGACCCAAATGTGGAAAAACAAGCGGACCCTGCAGTGTGGGCTGCCAGCGGTGAGCAGGAGCTCCTGGCTCCATGAGAGAGAGAGAGAGGGGAGAGGCCAGAGGACAGGAGGGGTTGCAGAATGCTACCACAGCCCCGGGTACCCAAGAAGAAGCCACCAGCATCCATAGCTTATGACAGTAGGGTCAATGTGAAGAACCAGGGAGAAAGCGCCCAAACTTCAGCAAACGATCTGGTCAGCGAGGCCGAAGCAAAGGCATGAAGCGGACACTTTTTTTTTTTTTTTTTTGAACACCTCTCCTCTCCCACAGATTCCAGGCTGAGCCAGGCATGCGGCCGGCAGGCAGGCTTGAGGTTGCATCTGGGCTTGGCTGCCCCTGACATGGAGAGTACTGCTTGTTCCTGGTGGGACTTTACCATTCTAGGTGTGCTCTGAGCCTGGTGCCCTGCTGGGCCGGGCCGTCCTTCTGCTTTACCTCTTAACTATCGTGTTTTCATACCAAACGCCAACTACATTTGCAATCTTTATGTCCACGTTTATTCATGGATGCCCTAAAAGTCTCCCTTGCCTTGGAACCATAAAGGAAATGAGAATTAAGCACAGGGGATCGATCTGGAAGTCAGCACCTCCACTGCATCCCAATTATAATTGAATAGGCTTCATTTTCTGCATTTGGAACCTGAATACACACACTTTAAGAGATATGATTTATAATATTTTGTGAGGTCAAAGCATACTTAGTACAGAAAGCTTGGAAAATATAGAAAGAAGAGAAAAAAAAGAACAAAAACCACTCTTTAAAAAAAAAATAGACACCACAACTCCTGAGTCTGGTTGCTATTTTCCTGGGTGGGGAGGAGGTACATGCATTTAACGTTGTAACTGTTCTTTCAACTAAACAGTAAATCACAGACATCCCGTCTTCTTCAGTCTTAGTCCCTGTAGAGGGCTGTAATTTATTTTACCTCTGCCTACCGGACATTTAGATGGCTTCAAATTTTGACACATTGTGAATAATGTCACTGCGGACACTCCCCACATTCCTGTGAATGCAGCCGCTGCCGCTGTGTGATTATCGCCTTGGAATGCGTGCCTGGCAGTAGAGAGTCTGGGCGTCACTCTCCTGGCCGCCTCTGGTAGCTCTGCGGGGCTCCAACTTTGTGCCACATGCTTCCTTTGTGAAGTTTTCTGAACTTCAGGCATCTCTCTATCAGTGTGTGACATGGGTACGTCACACACCTGGCCTGCTACTGTCCCCTGAGAGAGCAGATGGGCACTTAGAACCGCCTCCCAACCTCAAACACCATTTAGACTTCTAGCCTTGCATGATAATGTGCTTGGTCGGAGTTTTTCCTTCCCAGTCCCTGCCCACTTTCTGCTCTACCCAGAAGACCGTACTTACCAGTCGGCTCTGCCAATATCTTTCTTAGGCCAGCCCACCCGAGACTCAGTTGTTCCTACCAGGTTCCTTCTTTCTAGTCCCTGCTGCTGGAGCAAGCTCCATGGTCAGAGTGAGAAGCAAAGCCTCGTGGTTTCTGGACTCAGTGGCAAGCCGCTGATTTGAGCAGCCCTGTACCGAGGCATGCACAAGTATTACCTCTGGGATCAGAGGAGATGCAGGGCTCTCAGGATTCAGGTGTGGCCCCAGGCCAACTGGGAGGCCTCCTGGAGTCAGAAAACTGAAGTTACCTCCACAGTGTCTAGTCCTACCTCTCTTCCAACTGCGCTGTCACTCAATGGCCTCGCCCCAAGGTGCAGATCCAGTCTCCCGAGAACGCTGCTGTGATGAGTAATCCAAGACACAGCTTACTCTGCTTTGTCCCACAATGCCTGCCACTCAAACCATGCACACAAACAAGAACAACCATTAATATTATTCATACATTTACTAATTCAACAAATACTTGTCAAGTATGTATAAGGCCAAAGGGGCTTTATAAACAATCACAAACAAAATAAAATAAAACAACAGATCCAAAACCCTACAGAGCTAATATTTTGAAGACAGAGACAAGCAATAAAACAGGGTGAGTAAGTAAATATGTAAAACAAATAGTGATAAATGCTAAGAAGAGAGATAAGACGGGGTGGGGTGGGGACAAGGAAAGTGGCAGGCATCGGTAGGGGGTGTGCAGGGATTCATCTGCTGGTGGCGCCAGAACAGAGTTGGGAAGGAAGTTCATGGGTGAACCGGTCTGTGTGGGAGAAGGCAGAGGGCTGCCATGCAGAGACAGCCTATGTCCTGAGCTCTGAGAGCTGCCGAGAGATGGGCAGAATGTGGGGGAGGCCTGGAGAAGGCAGGCTCAGAGGTTCCGAACTCAGCCGGGAGGCTGGAGAGTGACAGTTTTCCACAGGATTGAAAACATGTGACGCTACGTGAGATGGACGCCGATACCTGGAGCCAAGAAACATGATTTTATGTTGTGGCAGGCCTGTTCAAGCACTTTACACAGAGAGGAAAAGACAGAAGGACTTGGTTGTGGGCTGAGCTTGTGGCTCCGTGGTAGCGCGTGCCCAAGGCTCTGGGTTTGAGTCCCAGCACCACCAAAAAATAAAATATCTCCGGAAGTAAATGCAGTCAGCTCTTTGTACTTGCGGGTTGTGCTTCCTCGCAATCAACCAAATTCAAAACTATTTTTTTAATTAGAGAACGTTTCAAAAAGCCAAACGTGACCCTTTGCACATGGAACACTGCACAGAATCCATGCAAATGGGGTGACGTGTGAGCCAGCTTCCCGCAGCTTCTTCCCACAGTTTCACAAGTCTTCAGGTTCCCTCTGGCGTCCGCTGTTTGAGTCAGGCCTGTGGTGGTGTTGTCTGTCTTAAAGTGTAGTGTTGTTGTTGTTGTTGTTTGAAGAGAAATGTCATTGTTTCCTAAAGAACTTTAGACAACACAGTCATACTAGATGTTACCAGTCATCTAGAGACAGCCAGGTGAGCGGGAAGGTATTCGTAGGTTATATGCAAGCACCTTGCCATTTTTGAAAGGGACTTGAACGCCCTCAGATCTTGTTTCCACGGGGATTTCTGAAGCAACGTCCCATGGCAGATTGGCCATGTACTCAGTGGCGTTTGCTCAGTACATATTCACTGAGCTCCTATCTGCCCACACTGTATGGTGGTGTGGATGAGACCGAGAGCAAGCTCTCTCCTCCATCCCAACAACATGGCGGATACTCCACATCATGTAATGAGCAGTCACTGGTGCCAGCTGCTCACTGGACACACCATCTGCCACCACATTTATTCCTTTAAAAAAAACCCGAAGGCAAATCCCATGATATTGACATTTTACAGGGGAGGAAACTGAGGCTCATAGAAGATAGACAATGTAGCCAAACCTAGTAAGTACCCAGTCAGGATGTAAGCCCTGGACAATGCTGCCCAAAGTCTCTAAACCAGTCCTGTGTTGCTGCTAGAAGTTTTCTCCTACATTTGAACTGGACGGTTCCTCTCCAACCGAATAAAAAGTCCACTGAAATCTTCCAGGTGGCCTCGGAGGCCACCAGCCACCCCTTTCCACAGTTCTACTTCCAGAAGCATCTAAATGGAGGGCCTACCACTCTCCCTCCCTGGGACACAAGAACCGTAACAGGACAAGTCAAACGGACACACTGATTTCCCTGCTGCAGAATAAGGGCCTGGAACTGGTCTCTAAACCTGGCTCTAAAAGCCAGGGAGTCATGATCTGATGTAATCACTACTTGGTGGTAATGTTTGTATATGTGTGTGTGAGCGCATATTTGGGCATGTGTAGGCCAAAGATCAATGTTGGGTGTCAATCTCAATTTCTCTCCTCCTTATTTAAGACTCGGGTTCTTTCTGAACCTGGAGCCCTCTGAGCCTGCTAGGCTGGTTGGCTGGCACTCTCAGGGATCCTCTTGCCTCTGCCTCTCCAGTGCCGAGGTCGATGATGCACAACACACTACCACACATGGCCTTTTTACATGGGTTCTGGTGTTCTCAGGTGATTATGCCGGCCAGGCACTTTAGCGGCCGAGTCATCTCCCGGGTTCAGTTTTTGATGAGAGCTTCTGTTATTTTACTTAATGTTCCTCCGAATCCAGGTCTTACAGGGGAGATAAAAGAACAAAGTTCCCGGTCTCCTGGAAACACGGGTCTGTGATCATTTGTGACCCACATAAGAACTCAGAGATGTGAGTGGTAGAGGACCCAAGGGCAAAATAAATCAGAGACACATACATGACCATAGGGCAGCTGAATGGTGCTGTTCAGTAGCTAGTACCCCCACCCAGTCCATACCCCGACCCAGTCCTTCACTGGTCCCTCACGACAGCCTCAGGTAGTTTCTGGGCTACAGAATCCTCCACCTCTTGTACAGGTGAGAAAACCGCAGCTCAGTTATTTCTTCCAAGGTCTTACTCATTCCAGTATAGAGGGGGCCACTGTATTTTTGATTCAAAATCCACCACCAACTCAACAGAGTTCTCTAGAACAATCCAACCTCCCAGCTGTTTGAGCCCTTTGAGAAAATGTGAAAGAGATCCTTGCCAGCATCTTGCTGAACTGGCCCTGAAAATTCCACCTGGTTGTAGCTACCACATAGAGAGTTATTAACCAGGTTTTGCTGGCTAGTCCCATCCATCCCACCCACCCATCTTTCACAAGTCACCCCTGCTGCTGCTGCTGCTGCTGATGATGATGATGATGATGATGACCTATTACAGTCCTGGCCCCTATTTCCAAGGCCAGGGAAAAGGATCAGTTTCCCAGGGCTGCTCCTGCCGACAGTGAAAACATGTAAAACTATGCGCACTCATGAGGATGTTGTTTGGGGTCTGGGAGTGAGGGTGTGCTAGGTGCCTTCTGGATCTGCTGATTCTAGATAGGAAAGCCTAGCAGAGCTTTACCTATGGAGAAGACTCCAGAACAGGAAGCATCTTGGGATTATGAGGTCTGTTTGGGTGGGGCTGTGAGCACATCATTTGATGCCGCTGATACTGCTAAAGTCTCAGTGTCATGGGAGCTTTGGGTAGAGATGGTCAGTCAGATCCCTCTGGAAAAGAAGACAAGAAATAAATCTGGAAACATGGATCTCTACATTAATGTTGTCAGCGCCAAATGCTGGTAGCTCTCATCTCTGCCCATCCGCTGCCACCTGCCCCATGCCCAGCCATGCTTGCAAATCCAATCTCCTGCCAACATGGTCGAACATCAGAACAGGGATGACAGGAAGAAGTTATGGAAGGGGAATGAGCGGGGAAAGGAGTACTTTTTGCAAAACAAAACAAACAGAAACAAATCCCGCAAAATAACTTAGTCATGCACCTGGGTTCTGAAGCTAGACTATCAAGGTTCAAATCCAAGCTCTTGCTCTGCCATTTGCAAATGTGTACAAACCTGGACAAGCTACCCTATGCTAAGCCTCTGTAAAATGGTCACAATCCCACCGCCCCACAGGCTCACTGCTAGCTCTGGTCTCCTGCTTGGAGCAGGGAAGGTGCCAGGCTGGATGAACAGCTGATCCTGGTAGGCTGTGCCTATGAAACAGAAAGTGGGCAGATGGAGGAAGTCAGGAGATGGAGAGAAAGGAGAACGGAGGAACTATGGGACTTGTGGGGCATGGGGAACACCAGGAGATACTTCCCACCTGCTAGGAAGAAGAACAGTAGTATTCACTCCAAAAGGTACTCTGCTCCTCTCCCATGGCCCTGCCTGCTTCGCTGTCCCCAGGGGGCTCCAGAGCACCCTTGCACACTCTAGGACCCGCTTTTGCGAGTTTACCACCACCCTGGTGTCCTGGGACAAAGCAGGCACGGGTTCTGCCTCTCTCCCCTGTACCCACAAAGGATCCCTGTGAGCGGGATCTCAGTGGCTACCCACCTCCTGCCAGGGGCCAATTGCCTGTTCAGGAAGGGGGTTGGGGAAAGGTCTCCCCAGCTGGGGCTAACTCTGGCTGCTGAGGAGGTTTGGTTAGGTGAAGGTGAAGATGAAAGGAAAAGCCCCTCCCTGCTCCTCAGAAGCTGGCAAGTTCACCCATCTGCTGTTTTCTTTCTTTCTTCCTTCCCCACCCCTTCGTGAACACGTGAGCTTCTGAAATGTACCAGTTGGCACCGACCTTTAGCTCTGAAAGCGGTAGAAACTGTCTGTTGGACCTGCAGAAGTTGCTAACAGACAGTGGGAGAATGAGAGAGATTTGTGGGTACCTATTATGCTTGGTGCTGCAGGGGGGAAGCCCATCACCGACTCCTACCTCTGCTTCTCTTAGTCCCCCCACAAGTGAACCATGGGCATCTTAGAATACTGATTTATTATGTTATTTGGTGCCTAAGACAATGACATGTACTTCTAATATTTTCCCTCAGGGTAAAATACAAACAGCATAAAATTGACCACTTTAGCCATTTTGGGGCGTGCAGTTCAGTGATATTAAGTTCGCTCGTTCTGTTGAGCAACCGTCTATCTCTAGCGTCTTTTCATCTTGTAAAACTGAAACCAAATACCCACTAACCTCCAGCTCCCAGTCCCCTCCCACCAGCCACCACCCCTGCAACCACCATCCTTTCTGTCTCCATGGTTTTTGACTTCTCTGTGTACCTTATATAAACAGGATCGGACAATATGAAAGACTGGATAGCATTCCAGTTGTGTGTATGGACCCCACCTTGCTTGGCCATGCACGGAGTGGTAACACCTAGGTTGTTTCCTCTCAGTACTGCGAGTAGAGCGCTCTGAGCGTGGCCATCCTGAGCTCCCTTGGAGAGTCTGTTTTCCGTGCTTTTTAGATATGTCCTTAGAAGTGAGATTGCTGGATCGTGTCATCGTTGAGCATGTGCTTTGTGCGAGAGCCACGGAGCTGTCTTCCACGGCGACTCCGCCACTTGACATTCCCACCAATAGCGTCCGACACTGCGATTTCCTCCACGTCCTCGCCAACACTTGTTTCTGATTTTCCATCATAGCCATTCTCACCGGGGGGACGTGATTTGAATTTTGAAGGGACAGAAACACCCAAAATGAAGATTTCTTTAACGTCAGCACTCAGGAGTTCTATGAGTTCAAGGCCATCCCGGTCTATATAGTGAACTGTAGCTAGCCAGGGCTACACAGTGAGAGCCTATCAAAAGGAAGGACGGGCAAACACGTGCTACTTTAAATGTGCCATGCTATTTTAACAAGCTAATAATTTTAATGCATGTCAAAATATAATACTGATACATGTGGTCCTTCGGAGACAATGCTCATAGGAGGGGAGGGAGGAAAACAGAGTGTCCAGAATTGGAGAGAAAAGTTAAAGTGGATCAAGATGGCGTGCGCGGAGGGTGCCGGCCTCTGAGGCCAGCTTTCTAACTGCAGAAGGATGCAGCTCAGCTCTCAGTCATGGGTCCTGTACACCTTGCCTGGGGACACCGACTGCTTCCACAGCAGGAGAGGCCTTATGCCTCCTGAGGCCGACCCCATTTAGGGGTCAATCGCCCCTCCCCCACTTGTGCCCCTGTGCCTCTGTAGGGCTGGGGCAGAGGCCAAAGTGGGTGGCATTCAGTCTTGGGTTTCACACGCGGTTTTTAAATCTGCTTTTGAAGGAGCAACTGCTTCCCACCCAGCCCTTTGATGTCAGGGAGACTGCCTCTGAGAATGGGGGAGGCTGAGCTCAGGAGGGGCTGCCCTGGGCCTTTGTTTCAGGAGGCTGCACACAGCGGCGGGCCAGGCGGTCTTTTCCTTTGAAAACCCCTGCCCAGGAGCCCTGAGCTTCTCCTCTGCACGCCAGCCACATCACATTTTACAGACCTCCGCCAAGGGGACCCAGGTCCAGGGCTGAGCTACTCTGGGTGTGGGTCCTCCTCTCCGACACCCTATTTTTCTTGGTAAACACAGCATGTAGGGGGATGACAGCACTTTCCCTTACATCCCTGCAGAGAGTCAAGTTTCCACGGAATTTCACCACCCAGTGGATGAATAGAAAGAAAAGCGAACAGAGCGGACTAAATAGACGGGGCATCTCAGTGGCCCGTCACCTCCTCACAAAGCCGGCAGGAAATCTTTAATTAACCCTGTTTCTAGACACAAAGCCCCCATAACATGTCATCCTATTTGAATAAATATTTTCAAAGAAAGGGATGTGAACGTACTTTTATTCCTGCTCTGGGAGCACTAATTTACCGCCACATGTTATTTTCAACTGTCAACATAAAAGCACCGAGAACGAGGGAGAAATTCTTCCAAAAGCTCTCCTTTCTGTTTCATTTTTAGTCCATGGTGACACATCCCTCTTGGGAAAATCCTGGCCCAGATTTTACTAGTCTTTTGTCGGCTGGCGTCAGGAATTAAAACCTCATGAATACAGCCTGTGGCTCAGCCCTGCCTTGCCAGCCGCCTCGCCCTGAGATGTAGGCGGATGAAATGGTTGGGAAGCAGTTGCCTTATCCGGGCAGAAGAAGCTGATCCCCAACACAGAAGTCAGCCCCACCCCCACCCCCAGAAACCTCCCCTGTGCTCAGTGACCCTGGCTTCCTTGAGCGGCCACTGCTGTGGAACTGTAAGGACGTGGTTGTCTTTGTGGTATCGACAACAGCCGAGCACACACAGAGATGGTTGGTTTGCTCTAGCACAGGTCTTTTGGGTTTTTTTTTTTTTTTTCCAAAACATGTAAGAATTGCCATTATGTCAGTTGACGGTCTCTGCTTGAGCAGCTTTAGTCAAGCTTTGGACACCCCTTCTAGGTCCATGTGTGCTTCATAAAACACGGAGATTCTTGCTAAGTCAGTTCAGCACGAAACTCCCACCTGACACCTGGTCACCCCTGGTTTCTCAGAATCCGATGAGTCCTGTCTTCCACCGTCCCGCAGGGACACCTCATTCTGCAGTGTGTCCTCAGCTGGGACCCTGTGACATCAGTTGAGCCAGAATCTTCCTCACTGCTGATGTTAGCAGTTTTCCATCCACTGCCCCCCACCTGATGTTTGGCTACACATGCCCACTTTCCCATGCTGTGTTCAAGCTGAGCCCCGCCGCCCTCTCCCACTGAGCATCCTGCTGAAGTGATCCTTTCTCTGTCTAGGTGGCCCGGGTGACAGTCCCTCTTACTGTACTTCAACAAGGTCTCTGAGTAACTTCCCTCTAACTCATCCTGTCAATCATGACTAATGGTTTTTTACAGTGTATGATGATAATCTCTGATAGCTCTATTCTGATGGCCATTTTATAAGGGGTTCTCATTATGATGTCATTTGTACTCCACGGAGATTGTGACTGTCACTTCCCCCTGACGCATCAGGATACTGAGGCACTAGGAGACTAAGTGAGCTCCATAAGAGAACAAAGCAAGGGTTAATATTATGGGATGAGGACTCCACCTTTTCTTTTTTCTTTTTTTTTTCTTTTGGTTTTTCGAGACAGGGTTTCTCTGTGTAACTTTGCACCTTTCCTGGAACTCACTCTGTAGCCCAGGCTAGCCTCGAACTCACAGAGATCTACCTCCCGAGTGCTGGGATTAAAGGCGTGCACCACCTGGCTCCAACTCCACCTTTTCTAACACCTAGTCAGGTGCTCATTCCAAGCCATGCTCTCTTGCCGTGACTCCATCATGGCAATGGAAGGTCAGACAGTGTGCTGGACCCGCCTCACAGAGGGAGATCAGGGATCCTGTGGGGCAGAACCCCCAAGCAGAGCAATTAGTTTGCTCCCCTGGGCAAGGGCAGCAGGTCTGGGGTCACAGAGTGGCTGAGGAGCACCCACCCAGAGGAAGGGCCTCTGGCCAGCCTGGCCTTCTCCCCAAGGCACTGCCTTCCTCTGTTCACACAAAGAAGAGGGGGATCCCAGCAGTCAGGGTTAGCATCGGAGAGCTCTCATGAGGGGGTGTGGGGGTGTCGCTGTGCAGACCCTCTGAGCAGCAAGCCAGACAAGAAAGGATGTGGTGGCAGAGACGAGCTTCTAGCGTGGGAAAGTGATCTGCGTGCCATTGGTGGCACGCCTGATACCTCACACGCTGGCTGCTGGGCTCCATCAGGGCGCTGGCCAGAGGGTGGGGGGGTAGGACCTGAGGACACCTAGGCCATCTTCATTCATTTAATGTTTAGTTTTCACTTTGCTGTATTTTCCCACAAGCAGCCTGAGCTGCTCCTCAGGGCAACCTTTGAGCTGCCCTATCCCTGCTGTGCCGGGATGTGAAGTGACTTGACCGAGACCCACAGCCCCTTCCCTGCACCTGCAGCAGGGTGCTTTGTATCTCTTTATGGACCTCTCCCTGGCTTCGGTGACTCGGGCAGCTCCCGTGTTTGAATTTGATTTCTTATTTGAAAACTGAGGGCACAATGTAGGAGCCTAGAGTTTCTTGGACTGTGATTGAAACATGTCTCCTCCACCAGCTCTTCCAAGCGGCTCGCTTTACCCTGCCCATGCCTCTGCTCTTGCTGTGTCTTGGGAGCAGAGCTGAGGCCCTTAACCCCTCAGAGCATGCCTGGGTCAGAGGGGGCAGTGTAGACAGCAGCGTGACATGGAAGGATGCTTCTAGAAGGTGACTCATGGGACTACTAGTCCTCTCCAGCCTTCCAGTCGTCCTGGTTATAACCGGATTGATCCTGTGGGACCCACGCTCAGCTGCTTGCCAGCCTCGTTTTCATCCCTCTGCCTTCTCTGGAGTTCGACTAGGAGGAAGTGGGGTTACACCCATGTTCTTGTGGGAAGGATTGAAGATGACCATGCCTGCTAAGAAGGGCCTCGTGGGATTTGGGGCTGGGGCTAGGACTGTTAAGAGGGGTCCTGGAACTCCAGCCTCTTTGTCTGTCCTACCTCACTGCTCCAACCACCTTGTAAGCAAGCCATGGCAGGCAGAGACCGTCCCCAGGGTGCAGGCCAGCTGCCAACACAGAGCTCACGGGTGGTCAGGGGAGCAGGGGACCGGGACAAGTCATTTCCTGGATCTTCGTCCAGAACCAGCCTCTGCCTGTCCACTTGGTCTTTCTCCTTCAGCCATGGTGAGTGGCAAGCATCCACAGCTCACCAAAGAGTGACTGAGCACTCAGCCGTGCAGCACCCAGACAGAGTGGAGACAGGCCACAGCTCTCTGCCCTGGCATGGGAGGGTGCTCTTCCTCCTCAGCGTCTTAGATGGGT